>NC_056741.1:1850024545-1850219545 GCF_019279795.1 Protopterus annectens
AGTGCTAACTTTACCCCCCTCTCACCCCCTAGAGGGCCCATCTCTATACTGGAAGAATGCAAAGTTCCTATAATCATGGCTGCACAGGTAAAAAACACACTCTCCAAAGCCACGAACACAGCATCCACGGGATCTGACAATATCCCAGACTGCATTCTACATGAACTACTGCAGTGCCATGTTCAATCATAGCCTCACCTCAGGCTTTGTACCCACTAAATGGCGCACAACGACACTTATCCCATTCCACAAAGGGGGAGCCACGATGGACCACGGTAACTACTGCCCCATTAGCCTGATGAGCCTGGTCTGCAAGGCCATGGAATGTATCATCATGGAACTCATAAACAAAGACATTGGTAATCTCCAAACTCTGGACCCTACTCAGTTTGGATTTGTAAAAGGCAGATCATGTCTCCTAAACCTGATTGGCTTCTTTGAAGCAGTCACCAAAGCCATAGATGATGGTAAAATGGTTCACACAGCTTATGTAGATCTCGCCAAGGCTTTCAACACCATCCCCCACTCTGGTATTATAGATAAGCACACTAAACTAGGTATAAATCCCTATGTCATAAGATGGATTGCCAACTGGCTCACGGACAGAATCCACACTGTGAAAGTAGCATATTCCAAATCCCACATCAGACCAGTGACAAGTGGAGTACCACGGGTTCAGTCCTGGGTCCTCTCCTGTTTGGTATCTACTTTTCTGAAGTGCAGGCCAACACAGAAGGTCTTTGGCTAACAAAGTTTGCAGATGACTGCAAACTAGGAGCCATAATCGCAACTCCTAATGATGTGGGCAAACTACAAAAGGTCCTCACTGAGACAGATACCTGGTGTCAAAGCCATGGCCTGAAGCTCAATGCCAAAATGTGTATTGTCATCCCCTTTGGTAAACACTCTGTACCCATGAACTACCACATAGCTGGTAGTCTACTTAATGCCGAAAATGTGATAATAGACCTTGGGATGCAGGTGGACAGTAGTCTCTCCTTTGATAATCACATCACCAGAGTGGTCGGGAAATCCCTCTACATGGCTCATCTCATCACAAAAGGATTCCCATCCAGAAAAAAGAGGTCATTGTTCCCCTCTACTCATCACTTATTAGACCCATTATAGAGTACAACACCCCTTTTGGTATGTACCTCACAAGACAACTACAACAACTGGAAAGACCACAGAAATACTTCACAAAGAGGATTACTGGCCTCAAACAGATGCCCTATGCAGACCGTCTCAAAAAACTTCAGCTTGACTCCATGGCATATCGCCTACTCAGGGGTGATCTCTGCCTAACATACACAGCTATGTCAACCCAGAGCTGTTGGACATGCTCCACTTAAAGAAATCCCAATCCCTCTGAGCTACACACTCAAGGGACCTTAACCTTGTCACCACAATAAACAGAACATGCTGGAGGGATAGAGTCCTGTCCCAGACACTTCCCATACTCTGGAACAGACTACCTATCTATGTCAAACATAGCTCCTCATTATCAATCTTCAAGAAAGATCTTGATGATTGGATGGGAAATGGGAAATTCACCCCAGGGATCACTTCGGTGGCTCTGCTCGACAGGGGCATTGGAAAATACCTTTCTTGGGTGGCGAAAGCCAGGGTACATTTATTGGCTAGGCTTGTATGGGCCCTAGGGCCGATAGCCTAGTAGCTACCTATGAACCTATGAACATATATAGATAGATGGATAGAATATGTATATACATATATTATGTAATAGACACATACATATATAGATATATATAGATACATACACATATACAGATAGATATGAATGTCTACAGATATGTATGTATATGAATATCTCTATCTCTATCTCCCCCCCCTCTCTCTATATATATATATATATATATATATATATATATATATATATATATATATATATATATATATATATATATATATATATATACTGAGAGAGGCACATGTGTGCAGATGTATTGCAACAGGTGCCTGGTGACAAAGGCATGTACTGAACACCAGTGTGGATACAGGAGTACCATACCCCATTCCAAAACAATCACACCACTAACCACCACATATGTGGTTGCCTGCCTACTACTGGATGTGTCAGGAGGGAACATGGGAAACAAGTGTACAATAGCCTCCCCTTTGATATTCACAGTGGCACACCAGTCTTGTAATACCTGTACATGGTACATGTCAGCAGAAATTGTGTGTCAGCTAGTGAAATGTAGGTCACTGTACCCCTCTACACCTCACAATGTCCTACATGATATGTACCTCCCATGACAACTACAGAAAGGGAGAAGGACACAGTCATACCTAACAAACAGTGATAATGCCCTCAAACACATTACCTATGCAGAGTGACTGACAAAACCACAGATAGAGTGCCTCTCAAACTACCTACACAGAGGTTACCACTGCTGGATATACATAGTTAAGTCACACCCATAACAGTTGTCCAACAACCATGGTAACACCTCACAATATCCCCAGCATAAATGACCTATGTCTGTCATCCTTGGCACCGCAGTAAAGAGCACATGGTGGAGGTACAGGTTCCTACCCACAAATAAGCCATACCCTGGAGTAAATCACCCAGCATTAAGAATCAAGGCTCCCCATTAGTAGATGTCAGACATACCCCTGTGGAATGTTATGCAGATAGGTAGTATGCCATATGAGTCACCGTGTGTAACTGTTTGACAGGAGAAAGTACAACCACATTACATGTGTCCCAAGGGGCAGGGTAGCATAACAGTATGCTGCTGTAGGCCCAGGCCCAATAGCATACTACCTGCCTATGACACAATGCACACACACATGTACTCATTGCAATACCAACTATGTGAGGTGGAATGAGTGTGCCACTGACTGTGTGCAAGGTCTGTAATGGTGTGATTTCTCAGCATGACTTTGTGTCTGTCATGGTAGTGTGTGTCCTTTGTGTGAGGTCAGAGAAAGATGTGTCAGGTATTGGGATACAAACATACTACATTGCCATGTGTTGTGCTGTGGTTCCCTATATGTGACTGTGGTGTAGGTATGGTTATGGCAACAAAGACTACGGTGCATAACCAGTGACATTTGTACTGTGCATTGCATGCATTGCATGGGTTGACAATGTTCCCCATACATTACCTTGATACAAACCCCCAGTGTGTGGCTGTGCATTGGACCTCAAACAGTGTGTCGACTGCTGGAGTATACTTGTTTGTTGTATGGAGTGTGCCAGGCACTGTCACAGAGTTGTTGGCTGAGCACTGATATGTGGTCATTTACATGTGTATCACCCAATAGACAGACAGATGCTATATATGGCAGTTCAGTGATATCACTACAGTAGAGTATTATGTGTGCCATATCCCTTGCTCACATATTTTTCTTTTCCTTCCAGGGCAATGGTGCACCACCACAATCCCACGTACTCTGCTGCAGAGGAAGAGGAGATACACCAGAGCCTGGTGTGGGATTTTGCCACACTCTTTTCCCGCACCAGCCAGAACCAGCAGGAGAGGGCTGCACTGTGGCAAGACCTTGTCCATCGGGTAAATGACATAGGCATGCACAACCAGACATATGAGCAGGTACGCCATCACTGCAGTGATTTAATTAGAAATGTCTGTCAGCGTGCATCTGATATCCACAGACAACATCTTGCCACAGGTGGTGGGGCAGCTATACACCCCCCTCACCAGACTGGAGGGGTTCCTCCTAAGTGTTGTGGCTCCAGCCCAACAACAACAACATCCACACACATGTGTAATGATGGAGGCTGGAGCCACCCAGCAGGAGGACTTGGAGCGTGCAGGTAACATGCCATATCTATAGTTGACTGTTCTCTACACTGGTAATTTATGCATGTGTGAGGTGTGTACTGTGTTTGTAGCTATTATCCTGGTAATTATTGTACAAGAGTGATATTTTCAATATCAGCAGTAGACCTGTGAAAGCCAACTGTTGTACTACTGAACGGTATCATACTCACAGTATCAATGGCACAGTTGTGCCCACTGACAATTAATGTCTTATCTGTGCAGGTCCCTCTGGTGTAACAGCAAGGCAGCCAATCCATGCTGGTGAGTGTGCAATAACAATCCTTTAATACTAATAATAGTAATAGTAATAATACCTTAGAATGGTATTGCTATGTGTGTGATTGCAGGTGTGTCTGCGTGTTTGTATCTCATGTACTGAAGAGTGTGCATGTGTGCATGTGTGCATGTGCCCATGTGCACATGTGTGCATGTGTACATGTGCCCATGTGTGCATGTGCCCATGTGTGCATGTGTGCATGTGTGCATGTGCCCATGTGCGCATGTGTGCATGTGTGCATGTGTGCATGTGCCCATGTGTGCATGATTGGTAACATTGTGTACACATTGTAAACTGTGTTTCCTGTCTTCTTCTCACAGGTTCTGGTGCTGCTCTGGTGTTGTGCAGCAGGGAACCTGAATCTGCTGCTGGGGATAGTGATAATGATGATACCTGTGTAATGGCACAGGGAGGTGTGCCAGAGTCCATTGTTGGTCAGCCAATTGACAGTACACAGCTGTGAACCCCATCAATGCGCACAGTCATCCTGCCAATACATCCATTGTCACCAGTATCCCTAGGTGATGGACAGCATACAGTGGGCATTGACCAGGGTAATGTGGTATCAGTGGCACATGCATCCCCTCACAGCAGCCATGGCCAGAGTTCTGACATGGTACCACACAGGCAGATGTCCAGGGGTTCTCGTGGGAGCACCCGTGGTTGTACTGCCCCTGTCAGATGTGCCCACAGAGGAATTTCAATCTCAGCTATGTTCCGGGCTGTAATGCAGGCACAGTCATGTATGGAACAGTACACCAGACAGGGTCTGAGGGAGCTGAGAGCACATCACATTGCTATGAATGACACTATGCGTGATGTTGCGGCTGCCATCCGTAATTTCACCGAGGTCATTGACACATTGGGAGGACACATTAGATCTGTTCCACAACTACATGTCCATGAGCCAGGGCAACGCAGGATGGTTGAGGCATCGACGTGGATGAATGCCAGCAAGAGCAGCAGCTGGCAGTTGTTGTGGACGACAACAAACCCGCAGCTGCTCCCATAGTGCCAGTACCAGCCCCAGCAATGCTGGGTCTGTGCTGTCATCAGACCACCCTAGGAGACCACGTGCACATGGTTCTGGACAGTCCCAGCAGGGACATGTCTCCAGTCAACAACCACCTGCTTCTGATGACAGTACCCAGTCTGGCTTTGTACCTGATACTGTCCGTAGCACCCCTGCCAGGCAAAAGTATCGTGTCCGTGGCCAGAGACAGTGATCTGTATGACCTGGCAGGTACAGTCTGTGGCTGTCCACAAATACCCGTATATGGCAGCCACAAGGTGGAACTGTGTGCATGCACACACACATGCATAATGCTAACACCTAGGGCTAACACATACATGCACACACTGCATCAACATTGCCCCATCTTCTACGGTTGTCCCTCACTAACACACACACACATACATGTCGATTGGTTGTATCAGTGGCAGACTCAGGCATACCAAGTACACACCCTGTGCATATGATGAAACTGTGCCACCTCCTGCAATCTGTAACATCGATGCAGGACTGGTTAACATGGTGCTGATGCACAGGGTGACTACATAGATGTGTAGTACTATTATCATGTTGTCAACTGTACAGTGTAATGATATCATTGTGGGTATATCCCAGCATACCTGATGCATTAACAGTATGATTGTCATTGTATTGTTTGGTACACCCCTATTAATTACCATAGTGTAATGTCTGCACATCTTTGCATTCTGGTGGTAAGGCTGTAAACAGAAGGCCACCTACATAGGTAGCACAGGGGATAAGAAAATGGAAGTTATGATACTTAATGGTGGACATGTAACCCACAAGATGCATGCAGTACAATACTCTGCATGGAGAATGTTGATATCTGTGCAGTAATAGACTACAGGTTCAAGACTCCCAAGAGCACCCTAGCACTATAAGGTTACACCTCATACCATGATTGACAGCCCCAAAACACACAACTAACAATGACAGGAGGTGGGTCTCATTAAATGTCAGGGATACTGTGGTGGCAGGACAGGTAGCCTACAGCCTACTAAGTTGGGAACTGCTGATTGAGGGCTCAGTGTCTGTCATTATAAATGTCTATTAGTTCTAGTTTAAGCACTTGGGCTTCAGGCCAGTTATTTGACATTACGAAGGTTCATGGTCTGCACTCTTGTGGGAGGAGAGGCTGGACTTTGCCCGTCTGAGCTGGGAATTTCTGGCTAAAGGCTTATAGTGCCTGCATATTTGAACTGTTTCTTACTGAAATTGGTATACCTTGTTTGCTGTAGCATAGACTAGATCCATGCCTGCTGAATGTAGCTTTGTTTGTATGCTTGTTTGCTTGTTATTTCCCTGAAACACTAATTCCACCTAAAACGCAGCTTTACAGTGCCTCTGTGGATCCCTAGTGACATGTGCATTGCTTACTGCACGTATGTTCTTGTTTCACTTGACAGAAAGTTAGTGTTTGTCATTTATGCAATTAAGTTACCTGTAACACATTGCATTTGAGTTACCTGGCACTTGCTCACTAAAGCAATTATATATGCCAGCACTAACAAATTGAAAGCACTACACCCTCACAAACTCACCTTGCGTACCTTGTTCCCTATTGGCCCTTTTTGTTGTTAATTATAAAGGAATTCCCAATACTATCCTAGCATGTTCAAAGGTCAGTTGTCAATCTCCTCCCCGGTCCAGCTGGTGAATCTGGAAATCTAGAGGCAATGTTACAACTGCCTCATTTACACAGACAACCCTCTCCTCCTCCCAACAAATTCCAAAACATGTGAGAAATGCAACCATATATCCAAACTGCAGGCTAAGCTCTCTCAACTCAGTACTGGCAAAACCTGTCAGGAGGAGAATGAAACCACATTCACTACGATTCCAGTCTCACATAGACCTACCATGACAGCAATCCAAACAAATAAACACACAAAAACATACTCAGAGTCTCTAAATAAAGGTCTGCCTAAGCAGCAGACACCTCCAAAGCAGACACACAAGCAACCGCTACCCCAGAACAGAATGTGTGCAACACATAGCTCACAAAGCCAGTGTGCCGAACAGTCACAGCACATAAGGCTAAACAACACACCTGCTACACTTGTGATAGGTGCCTCTATCATCAGGTACACTGATGTCCCGCTCACAAGGCTGAACAAGGAGAAGGTCATGGTGAGATGCCTGTAGGATGCTATGATCTGCCACATAACACAAGCACACAGGTCACTCCAAGGCATGTACAAATATGACTCAGTCAGTGTCCATGCCAGTGTGAATGACCTGATACGTACCTCCCTGGACTACATGATAAGAGATATAGAGGAGCTCTCTGAGCATGTGTCCCAGACTGGTATACCCTGACCTTGAGTAGCATCTTACTCTCACCAAGAGTGATGCCACAATATGTAGACAAGATGATCAATTTAGACAATTGGCTTATGTTTCAGTGTCATTCAAAGGGGATCCAATGCCTGTCAGCCTGGGATGACATGCTCAACAAGCCACACTGCTTTGCTAGGGACGGCTTGCACCAGTCACCCATGGGCTTTTGGATATTGGCAAAGGCTCTTGATACACCCATAGTGACTTTTTTAGGCAAGGCTCAAAAGACAAGACCACCTTCATAGGTATCACAAGGGATAGGAAACTAATAGTAATGCTACTCAACACCAGCAGTGTAAACCTCAAGATGCATGCACTGGAAATTGTCCTTAGCATGGAGAACATCAATATCTGTGCAGTAACAGAATCTTGGTTCAAGGCCCCCAAAAGCACCCCAGCACTTGCAGATTATACCACATACCATGCTTGTCGGCCACAATACTTGCACCGAAACAGAACAGGAGGGGGAGTATCAATATTCATCAAAGATACACACACCTCCATGTTGGTGGCACAGCACGAAGCATCAGAGACTATCCATGTGCAACTAACAGTGGGTAAGACTGCCTTCCAGTTCATTGCCTGGCACACACCACACTCCCAAACCCAGGTAACCCACTTGGCCTACTTAAGAACACATGAATATCTGCAGGTGTCTCCAAACAACAATATATTGGGCAGCTTAATTTACCCACACATAGACTGGGAGCATTACTGTAGCTCCAACACCCTAGGTGTAAAGTTCCTAGAATCCATACACTCAATTGCTATGGAACAACTTGTTACCACTCCCACAAGAGGGGAAAACATGCTATACCTGTTCATCACCAACATGTGGACTATATGCTCCAGACCAGAAGTGTATCCCTTGCTGGTAAGATGACACCATAGACTACTCTCACTGTATATTCACATACCAAATGCAGCCCCTGCACAGAAAACCACAGTCATAAAGTTGTGTAATGCAAATTACATGTATTCACATGAGGCAGGCTTCACACATGGGAACTATTTAAGGTCACAGGTACATATGTCTATGTGGCGTTCCATTCTTCTTGGAGTTCATGTTGGACACAGCCCAGGACACCATCTCATACCATTGATGCTGTGTGTTTTGCTTTGAAGATGCTGCCTGTTACCTCATCATCTGCAATGTCAGGGGGCCAGCACTCTGTTGGGATAGATAGTTGACATTTTGGGGGGGAGGGGAGTTTGCACTGAACCTGTCAGGTTGGATGTTGTCAATGTGTGTGGGTTTGGTGTATTGTTTGTAATATTTGGTAATTCAGAGCATATTTGTGAATTCCCAACAAGGTTCCTACCATCAGTTAAGAAAGCCTTGTGAATATCCTTAGTGTCCTGCACAATTTGTATCTTCATAGGTTCATAGGTTCATACTAGGCTATCTGCCCTAGGGCATTTATAATCCTAGCCAGATTGTGTGTGGCTTTCATCACCCCTTGCTATGTGAATATTATGCACATTTAGGGTTTACTTTACTGTGCCTCTGTCTAGACGTGACACAGTGAAGACCCCCAGTGTAAATCTACAATCTCCCATCCACTTGGCAAGATTCCTGTAGAAGAGAGTCAGTGAGGGGCTCTGCCTAACATGGAGTGGGATTCTGTTCCAGAGTGTAGGGAGCCTCTGGGTTATTAATCTGTCCCTCCAGCACATCCTATTTATTTATGTGTTGAGGTTGACATCTGTCGCTCTCGTGGCTCTGATGGATTTGGATTTTCTGAGCTGGAGCATGTCCACCATTTCTGTATTGGACATGACCTTGTACAACGGGCATACATTGCCTCTGAGTATGCAGTATGTGACTGCATACAGCTGGGGTGTTGTCAGCCAGGCAGCATATGACAAATGTTTGACACCCTTTATCCTCTTGGTGAGGTGCTTTTGAGGTCTTTCTAACTGCTGCAGGTGTCGGGTATGGTACATCCCAAATGGGGCATTGTACTCAATTATGGGCCTGATAAGAGAAGAGTATAGGGCACAATGACCTCTCTTGATGTAGATGTGAATCCTTTCATGATAAGGTGGCCAATATAGGTGGTCTTCCTAGCCACGTTGGCAATGTGAGTGTTGCATGTGGGGTTACTGTCCACTTGTGTCCCTAGGTCCCTGATTACTTCTTCCATACGTAATGGATTACCACCTATGTGGTGATTTGTGAGTACCTTGTTTGGTATTTGGGGAGACATTCATACTCTCCAGTGTCTTCAGGAAGGCTGAGTGGTGTTCCTGGGTCTGAGAGGGTGGTCTGTAGCATGCTACAAACTGTACAGCTGTTTTGCCTACAGTTAGTTGCACATGGATGGTCTCTGATGCTTCGTGCATTGTCAGTAACCTGGACATGTGGGTATCTTTGCTGAATATGGATACTCACCCTCCTTTTGTGGTTTGGTCCAGGTTTTGGGGCCAAAAAGCATGATATGAGGTATAACCTGGTAGTGCTGGGGTGCTCTCAGCAGCCTTGATGCAGGTTTCCATCACTGCACAGACATCAATGTTCTCCATACTGGCGAGGGCCTCGAGAGTGTGCATCTTGAGGTTTAGACTTCTGGCATTGAGCAACATTACCCTTATGTTTTTTCCACTTATGTTTTATAGGGAGGTGGGTTTGTCTTTTCAGCCTTGCCTACAAAAGGCACTATGGAGGTGGCAAGAGCCTTAGCCGGTATCCAGATGCCCAGGGGTGACAGGTGCGAGCCATCCCCGGCAAAGCAGCATGGCTTGTCAAGCATAACATCCCAAGCAGGCACACATTGTATCCCCTTGGAATGACACCAGTAATTGAGCCAATTGTTAAAGCTGATCATTCTGTGTTTGTACTGTGGCATCATTCTTGGTGGGGGTAGGATGCTGCTCAGGGTCAGAGTCATACCGGCCTGGCCTACATAGTCGGAGAGCTCCTCTATGCCTCTTTACATGTAGTCCAGGGAGGTACATCTCAAGTCATTCACACCAGCATGGACAATGACTGAGTCATATTTGTACTTGCATTGGAGTGACCTGCATGATTGTGTTATGTGGCGGATTGTAGCAGCCTACAGGCAGCTTACTGTACCCTTTTTCTTCTTCAGTCACATGAGCGGGACATCAGTGTGTCTGACTATGGAGTCACCTATTACAAGTGTATCAGGCATGTTGCTTGTCCTTACGGGCTGTGACTGTTTGGCACACCAACTTTGTCTACTATGTGTTGCATGTGCTATGTTTGGGGGTAGTGGTTGCTTGGGTGTCTGCTTTGGAGGCCTCTGTTGATTTAGTGGTTTTTAATTAGAGCCTCCGGGAATGTTTTTGTGTGTTTATGTCTTTGGATTGCAGTCTGATAGGTCTATGTGAGTGGGTTTGTGTTGTGTGTGGTTACCTTCTCCTCCTGACTAGTTCAGACAGTACTGAGTTGAGAGAGCTCAGCCTCCAGTTTGGAGACATGCTTGCATCTCTCACATATATTTGTATTTCTTGGGGGGAGGAGGGGGTTGTCTGTGTACATGGGGCAGGTGTAACATTGCCAAAGATTCACAGATTCAACTTGTTGTAGCTGGCCTTAGTGGATTTTATGAATGGCCATATTTTATTGCCATAATACTGATTAGAGATTACTTCCCTTTTTGGGTTTGCTCTATCATGTGGTGACTTCCTCATTCTCTTCATGGTTTGGTAATGGCTGTGGTCCACTATGCCAGATGCCTGCGTGTATGGTATTGTGCCTTGGTTTTATTTGGTATTGCATAATCCATACATTCTTGACTGTGTTCATAGAATGCATTTATAAAGGGTTCTGAGGTGTGGCCCACATTTTCCACAGGCACAGGGCCTTTAATGGATTCCACATCAGTTTGTAGGAGTGCAACATTTCCTTTACACATGTTTTTCACTGTGGTTTTCTGGCCAGGGACTGTGGTCAGGATGTGCATATCCAGTGTGATTACTCTATGGTCTGATCTTACCAGTGAGGAATACACTTCTTATCTGGCCATAGAGTACCCATATTGCGTATTATCACATCCAGTATGCTTACCCCTCTTGTGGGAGTGGTACATTGTTCCTGAGCATTTTGGTTTATGGATTCTAGTAACCTTTGGCCTAGGGTGTTGGAGCTGGAATAATGCTCCCAGTCTATGTTTGAGTATTTTCAGTCACCCAATATAATGTTGTTTGGAGAGCTTGATATTTCCATGTGTTCCAAAGTAGGCCATGTGCAGTTCCTGGCATGAGGAGGGTAGTCTGTAGCAGGCTACAAACTGGCAGGCAGTCTTAGCCACTGTTACTTGAGCATGGATAATCCATGCTGCTTCTTGTTGTGGTACCAACATGGGGGTGTGGTTATCCTTGACAATTATTGCTAGTCACCCTCCTTTTGTAGTTTGTTCCATGTTTTGGGGCTGTAAAGCATGGTATGAGGTGTAACCTGGTAGTGTTAGGGTGCTCTTGTGAGCCTTAACCCAGTTTTCTGTTACAGGACAGATATCGACATTTTCCATGCTGAGGGGAGTTTAGACTGCATGCATCTTGCAGTTTAGACATCTGGCATTGGGTAGCATTACATCTAGGTACTTATCCCTTGTGATACCTATGGAGGTGGGTTTGTGTTTTGAGCCTTACCTATTCAAGGCACAGTGGGGGTGACAACAGCCTTTGCCAGTGTCCTACAAGCCAGGACTGATAGGTGCACGCCATCCCTAGCAGGTGGAGCATCGTGTCTTGCTCAGCATGTCATCCCAGGCTGGCACGCATTGGATCCCCTTTGACTAACAGCAATACTTAAGCCAATTATTGTAATTGATCATCTCTTCTTCATATTGTGGCATCATGCTTGGTGAGGGTAGGATGTTAGTCAGGGTAATCAAGTTTGCATATACTACATGGTGTTACATTGCTTAACACATGACACTCATGCCTCAGGTGGTGCTGCAGGGCTGTCTATGTTGGATGCACATACTACACTCCCTGTACATGTTTGATAGCAGGTTGTGTCAACTTAGGCATCCCTTTTACTATATGTGTGAGTCAGAGAGAGGTATAATTTCCTGGGTTCCTACTGAGCCAGTGTATGTGCTATGTGTTGCCGCTTTGCCAAGGCCAAGGCATACTGGGCATGCCTCCTTCTGCCTACTGGGGCAGGCTCAGGTTGTTCCTCCTCCGAGTCATGCTCTCCCTGTGACTGGCTTGACAATGGTGGGGGGCTGTTTGGCCCAGCCCTATGCTGGTCCTGCTGCAGCTGTTTTCACAGAATCATATTATGTAGCATAGCACATACAATGGCAATTTGGGTACATGTAGTTGGTGAGTACCGCAAGGCTCCACCAGATGTGTCCAGGCACCGGAACCATGACTTGAGCAGCCCAAACACACACTCGATTACATTTCGTGTTTGTGCGTATGCCTCATTATGGCATTCTTGTTCAGGTGTGTGTGCATTTCTGATGGGTGTCATCAGTCACGGCTCCAGTGCATAGCCAGCATCCCCCACTAAGTGACCATGTGGGATGTCCCCATTGGCAAATGTCTGGTACAGCTGCGTCAAATGCCAGATATGGGAATCATGGTAGCTTCCAGGGCAGCCAGCACACACATTCATTCTTATGCCATGGGCATCACACATGACCTGGCAGTTGATGGAGGGGAAGCCCTTTCGGTTAATGTAGGCCCTACCCTGCTCACCGGCTCGTGCTTTGATGTGTATATGCGTGCAGTCTATTGCATCCACTACCTCAGGGTATTCCACTATTTGCTGGAAGAGACGCATATTGCTGGCCAATACCTCACGGGAATTGGGGAAATATACATGATCACTGACATGTGCTGACATGGCATCCAGGAACTGGTGCAGTACCATGGATGCTGATGCCTGTGATATCCCCATTATATCACCAGTTGGTCTCTGGAAGGTACCTGTTGCTAGTATTCTTAGGCCAACACATACCTTGGTTTCCACTGGGATGGATTTCCCTCTGTTGGTTCTGTGTGTGAGGCGTGGCCTGCACAAATCAACAATTTGCTGCAGGAGGTCTCTGTCCACTCTATAGCTCTCCACTATCTCCAGCTCATGTAACCCCTGGTAGGTGACCCTGGGCCTGTACACTCTTCTCCGTCTCCTCACTGTGGGTTGTCTGGCAGCATTTGCATAGTCACCACCCTCAGCAAGTTGCATATGTCTCCTTATAAATGCTATGGCAGCCCCTAGCATTTTTGGTCTGAGTGAAGCTTTTTCAGTTTTCACTTCTAATAGCTAACTCCTCTGTTGCAGTGTCTCTTGAGAGAAACATTCTGCACTGTTGTTTGTAGAGTTTTAAGTGCTGGGCTGGGCTACTGTTCTGCCTGTGTAATTGCCTGCTTCTGATTGTTTTCACCTGCTAGCTCTGCCAGTAATTTCTACTAGCTTTCTACTATTTCCCATGCTTCCTTTTTCCCTTCTGTTTCCTCAGGGGGGAGCAACGCGCATACCAGCAAAATCACGCTCACAGTGGTTAACACACGTGCACACATGCTTAGATGGAGTAGAATCTGCTTATTCGGGTTAAAACACGCACACACCAGCGCAAACAAGCTTACGGGTATTTAAACAGGCTCCTACATGCGTATTCTGCATTACACGCGCATACTCGTGCTTACACGCGCGCACTCTCTCTTACTCATGCCTACCAGCGCGCACACGCGCGCATGCATGCCCAGCAAAAAACTTTGGTGTTATCCATAGTGTACACCTTCCTTTTCTTGGCTTTCCCATGCCTACTTGTTGACACTCCTCTTTCCATGATGTGTGACTGATAGCTTTCACATGCCACTGTACTCCAATGAGCTGCATTTCTTTCATACATTCCCCCCTGTGATGTCACCTATCTCCTACTCTGTTACTCCCCCTTATCCTACTCCTACACTGCATGGAATGTGCTCATTTTCTATGTAACAGTGCGATTCACTATCCTACCACTCCTTTACATAAGATTGCCTACTAATGCTTAGTTACATGTCTTACACTCCACTTCCCCCTTAGCAACCCCTACTCGGTAGCCATGTTGTTTTAGCCTGCTATTCCCTTCCATTGTAAACTCATGCTTTGCATAAACCCACATTTGTGGATTTAATATTTTTATTTATTTTTTATAGCGCAGCCAGTTTGCGCAATGCTGCGCTACATTTTTATTTCATGTTTGCATCAGGGTACATTGCCAGTGGCCACATGTTTGGCCATTGGCATGCTGCCTGGGACATTTGCAACCTTTATTTGGAGCTGACAAGGCTCCATTGTGTTATTTGCAGAATGGTACTCAGTTATCAACTGAGTACATTTCTGCAGATAACACGGCTTTTCCTGGATCGTGAAATTACCTCATTTGTATGCCTTACGGCTGCATGTGAGGTAGTTAGCATATCCACGCCCTGCCCATGTAAGAGCCATTTTAGGTGCTCTCTTACACGCACATTCAGGCTGTTCCTGGATCGCAATGGCTGCATGGAGTCTTACACTACTCTTAGACTCTGTGCAAGCCATCGTGAATCCTGCCCATTGTATAAAATAAAATGTTTACCATAACACAAAAATGTAAAAGTAAATGTCAGGCTTGAAATTGATTGATAAAGCATAAAGTAAAATGTTTTTTTCTAATGCAGAAATGAAACAGAATATGCAAGGCTTGAACTGCAAAGTGTAATCTAAAAATACATGTGAGAACAGACCTTTCAACCATACCAAATTCCTCTGTATTTACCAGTTTTGAGGGCAAAATATTGGGGTGCCACAAATTCCCAAGTGGCCCTTTAATTTCCATATTTTTGCATTATTTATCTGTCATTATCTTACCATTCTGCATTGCTTATCTGCTGTTTTAACTGTGTAAGTCTCTGTTACTAAGAACAAACTACGTATGCTATCTTGTGTGTGTTATGCTATTATACTGCGTTGTTTTATGCTTTTATCATGTGTGTGTGTGTGTGTGTGTGTGTGTGTGTGTGTGTGTGTGTGTGTGTGTGTGTGTGCGAAATGCCCCAGTTCAGTATACCTGGTGGTTACTGTTACTCAGGCTCAAACCCTGTACCTTGGGTACAAGGCGTAAGAGCCTGAATTCCCTAGCCACACTACCACTTATGTTCAACTCTTTGGTCTGTTCCTTTTAAAATTTTGTTTTTCTAGCAAATTAATGACAACTGAATTCACTAAATAATATTAGCCACTTAAGTTTCATTCTTCCCATCTTTCAGGAAATGCAAATTGCTAACACAAATCATTTTATTCTAGCAACATTTCTAAGATTATACAAGCGATGTTTAAACTGTGTCCCTGGGTTTGGACCCGTCCCCAATAAATTTTGGCTTTTTCCAGATTTCTTGTGCTGCATAGTTCTTCAGTGGGAGAGTAGTTTAGTACTGATTATGGCAAGTCTTTTTGTGTTGTTAGTAGCACAACAGGTAGAATACTTGCCTTTTAATGCAGAAGGCTGTGGGTTCTACTCCCACAGTATTTAGATGGATTGCTGATACTGTACTGTGTTGTACATTTAAAGGGGGTGGATGCTGCAGTCCTGAGAATGTCCTCTTTGGCAGAGATACCTAGTAACTATGAACCTGTTAGCAGTTTGACATCCATTCCTTATTGCAATATTACTAGGTTATAATTTTTTAATGTACCATAGGCAATTTATTTCTCAAGGGCAACAGGCACTTTATTTATAGATGAAACAATGAAATATCAAGTTGTTTGCTAGCAGCAACCTCTTCATTAGTTACAGATCTCTTTAATGTGGAATTATTTAGATGACTTTTACTTATACAGAGATTGTGCATATTTACTGATACTGGTGGATTGTAGAAGTTTGAGTAGACTTTTATGATGGAAATGTTCTGAAATGGGCAGTTTTGCCATTATTGGTTCATGTATTTTGTTTCATTGCTTACTGGAAAAATGGTCAAATCAATAAATTTAAAACACGCTCTAACAAGTGTGCTGTATTATACAAGGAATATAATTTAATACAATCAAGAAGGTGTATAAAAGAACACATGCATGTTTCATGTGCAAGGGGCCTATGATTTGAAAACAGCCCAAAGGTAATCTTTATTCGCCACTGGCCAAATGCATTTTCTTTGAATGTGGATTCCAATGCTGTTTCAGTGAATGTGAGTTTACTTTCAAGAGCAGAGAAGTTTTAATTCTAAGTCTGTTTTCGTTGTGAAACTGTATTGCGTTGTTTAGCAGATGTCTATTAGTGTTTGTGCTATAAAATGCACAATAAAAGTTTTAAATGAAATCCAAATAATCATTGTAGAAGTAAAGCAGCATGCACATTGCAGTGTTTATGGTAAATGGGATGAAATAGCCAAGTAATGGGTCACTGGAATGGCTGCAGGAGGGAAGGCTATGTATGGGGTGCCCCATTCAACCATGATTTTGTGAGGGGGGAAGGGCGGCAAACTCAGACAGCCCCAGGCAGCACAAACTATACTTATGCCACTGATCAGTAGGCCATGGAGAATTACTTTTTGGCGTCCTAGCAAACTATAATATTCTTTTGTTAAGATTAGAATATTGCGTACCATTAAATGCCCTACTTTTACCACAAAACCCACATACTGCAAGTCACCAAAACAAAATCCTAACATTCATCATCTTCTCCCTTGCTAGTGAACATCATTGCTACACATTTAAAAATGGTTATCATTTACTACAGGGTATGGGGCCATATTTTTGTTGTCTGGTCTTCAGTTTGTGTTTGAAAGTTGGTATTCCACAATTCCATCTGAGTAGGTAGGGTTGCATAAGTATATATGCACATTTTATGTTAATCAGAATGCAGATTTGTACCTATTTTTTATGAACCTTTGTCCAGATTTTTGATGTTTTCAGGTTGAGAGGTATGTGTGAGAAGTTCATGTGTCTAGCACAGCAGCTATGTGACAGTTTTGCAGAAGAAAAATATTACTCTTAGCTTATGTGTGGCTAAATGTGGTTGTGGGATTAAGCTATTTAACAGTAAATGGCATCCAGAGTGACAATTATAGAGGCTTAAAATGTACTCTGTTACAGAAATAAAGAAGTTAATGACAGAACTGTGTATTACAAAGAAATGGCTGACATTTCAAAAGGAAACAACAAGGACTTCTCATAAATCACCCAGAAAGACATTTCCAAACAAGAGAACAAGGAACAGAAAACATACATAAAAACCACAGAAACACTAAAACTGTAATGAGCTGCTATCAAAAAGGTATAAAAGCCAGAGACTAATTTCTGTTTACAAGACATTTTGTTTAAATTAGAAACATTTGACGGAAACGTGTTATTCAGCAAGTCATGTTATGAGGAACTGAAAATATCTTGACTGAAGTGTTTTCTTGGCTATTATTGTAATAAATACAGTTCAGTATGAATACAGTTGTACAGTCTCAGTCTGTTGTTTGCTATTTCTTCACACATTACCCACCAAACTGTACTGCTGGACAGAAGGAAAGTTGTGCTAAATGCACATCTTCTGTGACAATATTTTTAAAATCTTTAAGGTATTTGTTTTGTCTAATTCCCTTCACATAAGATGCAGTACAGATAATTTCCAGGCTGCAATTAGGCAAGACACAAGATCTAAACAGGTCTAAAAGATATGCCTACTTAGGTGGCTGACCATGGTGCATCAGACATTCACAGGCCCAGAGTGTAGATCATAGTGTGTGTGTTGTACCTTTAAAGCCACTGTAGTTCATGGCCACATGTATATAAGTACTGAGCACATGCAAGCAGAGTCCCATTTTGTGCAAGAATCCGGAGTGAAAATATGTATGTGTGTAGTGGTCAGTTAGTTAGTTTGTTTAAGTTTTATGTTCCAGTCATCCATTCTGATGTCTATGTGTGTAATGAACATCTTAAGCAAACACCCAAGCCTCATTGTTTTATTTGAATATACATGACGAGCTACATGGGGTCAAAATGGGATCCAAAGTCAAAACCATGAGGTGCACAACAGTCAGTAATGGAGCAATATACAGGAGTGGTTCAAGCAACTCGCAAATGACAAGCAAACAGGTCAGAAACAATTTATAGGTACTTAAACTCACTTAAATGATTTTTATTCAATGAATATGAAGTGAAGTATTCAAAACTCTCAAAATGAACAACTGAATAAACGAAATGTTCAAAACTGCAACATATTGATGAAAGTACTCAAAATAATTATGAAGACATTTGAAATAGTACATAAATCACATAAACTGTTAAAAAAAAGAAAGTGACCATATTTTTTGCAATATACACTTTTTGCATTAACTAAAGTTATTTGAAATATCCAAAGTGTGCAAAGTGTTAGCAGTGTGTGCAGTATTACAGCATAGTCTTTACGAGGGGGGGAATTCAGTAATCCTCCAAGTAAGACTAACCAAGTCTTACTCGGGGACTGCCGTTTAAGACTATGACGTCAGCGCGTCATGCATATGCATGAGGGCACTCACTCAACTGGAAAGCTTACACAGAGCGTGTAAGACTGCAGGGAGCGTGTCGGACTGCTGAGCAGTCCAAATATCCACGCCCCTGCAACCATATAAAGTGAAAATGACAAATGCAATGAGCAAGTCTGCTGAAATGTACAAATAGCAAACAGTACACATCCCCACATACTAAACCCCTTTGTAAATGTAAAATGTAAACTAAATTTTTTTTTTATAATTCCCGATATAGCTGCCCGTATTTGCGCTTGTTTGCACAGCTGTGCCCATTGCTTAGCTGCAGTTAGCAATTTCGACATCGAAGAGCATAATAAGAAATGTTTATGCAAACCAAGGCAAATAGTAATAGCGTAGTGGTAGAGCTTTCGCACAAAGAGGAGGCATTCCTGGTTCTAGTCCCCCCACTTCCCTGTCTATTTTATGTTTTAAATTAGTATATAAAATAATTCCTGACATATATGAATGAAATTTTAGTAAAAAGCATTGAAATGGCCAATGTATTAGTGAACAAAATGCATACATATAAAGATAAGAAGGTGAACAGCAATAAGGATATTGACATATAATTGCCCATAGCTAAGCAGCGTTTTACCTAGTGCAATATAATTGCCCATGGTTAAGCAGCATTTTACCTAGTGCAATATAATTGCCCATGGCTAAGCAGCGTTTTATCTAGCGCAATATAATTGCCCATAGCTAAGCAGGGTTTTACCTAGCACAATATTATTGCCCATAGCTAAGCAGCACTTTACCTAGCGCAATAGGTTTGCGTGGAGCTGTGCACCGTGCTAACCAACACACCGTCGGGCAATGTGGAGCAACGTAGTGCAAAGTGGCCTAAACACAGCCACACCCCCTAGCCTGTCTAGACAGTAGTAAAATAAAAAGCAATGACAAGGTTCAAACCTGGGACACTGTGCACTATAATCAAAGTACTGAACCACTAAGGCATGACAGCTTAGCATAAACATGCACTATTAACATACATATACTTATAAATGGAAGATTAACCATTGATAAGCAGGTTTGCTGTTAGCCGAGAATTTTCAAAAATGGCCAATCACAAATAAGTGCGGGAAATGCGACATATTTAAGCTCCATAGGCAGGAATACTCACCATAACTGATTGTAGCTCCCATCTGCAGTCAGAATGGCTGGTGCTGGAGAGGGTACTCACTTTCGAGCGCAATGCTGAGGCATCGAGGAGTCAAAATACATGGTTTGGCTCCTTGTCCACCATCATGAGTCAAGACTCCTCCAGGGCCATTTCCAAGGGACGGAGTACAAAGCAGAGACTTGGAACTGGTTAGCTCATGATCTCACCAGTGCCACAGGCGTCCCTTGGACTGGTGAGCAGGTCTGTCACCACCATGCAGACCTGAAGAGATGGAAGCAGGACCTATTGAACCGATGGATACAGGAGGCCCGTAACATGCAAGATGCCCCACTATTGAGTAGGTAGCCATGGAATGAAGTATGTAAGACATGCTAATTTAGTCTATATAATGGATAGGTATGTCTCAATATCCCTTCATTTACTTCACAGCTGCAGGTGTCCATGCTGCGAATCAGCAAGCCTATGCAGATAGGCTGCTAAGGCTGCACCAGCAGGCAAGTTAGTAATTATTCTGCATGTATTGTTATATAAAATAGGTGAGAGAGCCTGAAAAAAAGTGTTGTAGCCCAATAATAAAGCCATAAAATGCCCTGAATAATTTCTCTGCATGTACTGTTATATAAAATAAGTCAGAGAGCCAGAAAAAGAGTGTTGTAACCCATTAATAAAGGTAAAATAAGTCCAGAATAATATCTCTGCATGTACTGTTATATAAAATAAGTGAGCGAGCCTGAAAAAGAGTGTTGTAACCTATTAATAACGGTATAATACATCTTGAATAAGTCTTCTGCATGCACTGTAATATGAAATAAATGAGAGAGCCTCTAGAAAAGTGTGTAATGAAATTAATAAAGGTATAATACTTGGAGTGTGTCCGTGTCACTTACTTTGAAATGTTGTTGTACCCTTGCATTATATAAATAGTATTCTTGTATTAAGCGCTGTCAAACAACAGTTGGGCAGTCCCATATAAAGTGGATGAAGGAAGTGCCAGTAGCTGTGAAGCATATATACAGTCCTCAACAGTTGGTTAATGGCTGGCATGCATAGGTAAATCTGGCACACGAGTAGCTTGTTAATGTGTCCCCCAGAAAAGTGAGTGTGCTACTTGAAATGTAGGGTTCTGTAGAAATATAACTGAAAATGTCACATGAACACATCCAGATATGTAGATATATAAATATAAATAAAATATATAACTATGTAGCAGTAACATCTGCATCTTGTACAGTTAGTATGTCAGATATAGGTCAGGTATAAAATGAACTAGCCAAACCCATCACACAACCTAATGCACGTTGCCTAGTGTAATAATACATGTAGGGGATATACACCTGCAGTCAGTAGGAATGTAGTGTAAACTATAAGTACTTATAAGTTGTTAATGGAGGTATCTTTTTACACCCTACTGTATGTGCATAAACAATGCAATTCTACACCTCAATGGGTATGTGTAATCTCAAAACATTTGTTGGGACATATGTCCTATTGTTCTATAAATATCTGCATTTATTTTGATGCTTGTGCCCTGTTCAAACACCACAATCTTGGTGGCCTGTTGCCACCAATCATCCCTGCATGCTGTTGGAACGTCCACTGTCGTTCAATGTATGCATGTGTTATGCTTGCTGTTCAACTGTTGGAAGCCTGGTGTGCTGGGTTAATGGGAATATTACTGCATGCTATTACAACTAATTTCGAATGCTGTTGTCTATGTTGTAATTAAACACACCTAAACACAGAACGTATGGGAAGGCTGGTCCCAGCGGACCCATCTGTCCCTCCTCAGCTGGCGATTGCATTTGGCACGAGCAGGTCCGGTGCCCAGCCCAGGCTCCCCTCCTCGGTTGCTCCTGTGCCACCTTTGGGTGAAAGTGCAGCAGGGGATGGTGCTCGTCACCCCCATGCAAGTGTGGGCGGAGAAGGGCCACCTGTCACCCTCTGAAGGGTCCGGGCTGTGGTGCTTAGGGAGATCCAGCGTTCAGTCGCTGATCCCCTACGCCAGCTCGAGGCAAGAGTAGCGCGACTCATGGGTGAGCCTACCCCTCCTACGCAGCCCCCAGCACAGCCACCCTCGGGGCTGTGAAGGTGCAGTGATGACTGCCCATGGGTGGGGATCTCAGTTCCACTGTTACCATCTGTGGGCTCATGGGCTTGCCATTTCCAAACATCCGTCCCTGTCAATTGTGTTCACCCACCCCATGTGTCATATTCCACCCCTGTATGCATCTTGTTTGTCTTGTCTGTTTACCTCCCCAACCTACCTCCCCAAATATACCTACTTCCTCTACCTCACATTCCACTCTCACCTGAAAAAAAAAAAGGGCAATCTGTTCCCACAAAAAAATTATGCCCCATACATAGCTGTCCATTTCACACACATGTCTGCTGGACATGTAAACTGATAATTATAATTGGCAGTACAACATACTTTGTTGTCCTTACCACTCTCTCAGGGGTGGAAGGTTTCAAATCTCACTCCAAATTTCTAACATATGCACAGCTGTTGCTGGTAAAGAAATGGGCAGCTATGGACCTTCCCTACACCTGTCCTTCACATCCCATGCTGGTTTCCCTACTGTCTTTCCCTCTTTGTGCCCCCTTTTTCACTACTTTCCTATCTCCCCATTTTCATTTCTTTCAAAGAAATTAGCACAGGGGTTAGCGGGAGTAAGCATTTTTAAGCAGTAGTTAGCAGATTTGAGCAAGTGTGCACATGTCTGCGCTTAGCTAAGCATTGCTAAGCATCACGCAAACCCACGCAAACCCACTTACAACTGCTTAAAAGTGCCTTAGTCACTCTGCATGGCAGGGCCCTTGTTCTGCTGAGTAGCAAAATAAAACACCTATGTTAGTCTCAAACCCCGGACCTTAGACACACTACACTGCATGAAGTACCACTAAGCCACAGTAGACATGCAACAAGTTGGTGCTGTAATAAATATATCATGCATTACAATGAGTGAATGTAAAGGGAAAATAGGAATGCCATAACACAAATCTTGTTTTGTGGATCTTTACCAGCAGTTGTTGTGGAATTGCATGACATGACTGTGAAAGGAGAACCAGCCATTCTAGCAGGAAATAAAGTTACAGTAGCAATTTACAAACCCCATACAGTATCAGAGCAGGATAAACACTGGCATATTTGAATAGGGCAGAGGCTATACTTCCCAACTGTGACTGCTTTTCAGGGATGTCCCTGATTCATAAACAAATGTTAGCTGTGTCCCTCAGAATCCCTCTGAAAAGTACTGACATTAGGCCGAAAAGTGGGGAATTACACTTAATGAATAATGTCAATAAGTAAGAGTACACACTGCATGTACGTCAGAAAAGGTGTATTAATACATATGCTCTGATTCTCTCACAGTCTCAACTTAATGTCAGTAATATATTACAGGTGTACCTCACTTATATGTACCTTTCCTGAGGCTGTTCAAATATATACCTGAGTGTATCAGAGGCCTGGCAGAGGCAGAAACACACAGGCATTTCAGCTTTTCTGCTGTTACACACTCTGCAAATAGTTTTGGAATGAGTCCCACAAGCATACCCTTATGTAGGAGTACAACACAGAAATATCAAAGGATGTAGCCATGTACTGGTAGCAACCAACTGTGACAATGCCATTGTTCCAGTGCAGAAAAGACCGATGTGGTGCACAGACAAAGAATAATAGGCTAACCTCTGGCTATCATCTGGATATGTCCACAAGTGAGAGCTACGCAGACAGACTATTTGCCTTGTTAGACTAACAGGTACACAGCAACCCTGTATGTTCAGCAAGATAAACATCACACAATAATATATAATGCTCTCTGTACTTCTGCACCCCTACCCAAAAGAACAATATACCTGTGTATTCAGGCTCTACCAAGAATGTAGGTAGGCATACTCAGTACTGAAATGTGTCCAGTTGTCTTGAGCAGCCTGTGCTAATGTCAACACAAATAAACAACAAACTGTTCAGAAGTGAGTTAATTAATATTTACAGTATAGTAGTTACCAAACAGTTCATGTGCCAGAAGAATACATTGCAATAATTACTTTTGTATGGCAGTTAATTGTCTAATTAGAAAAGAAAGTACATACTCCCATGTATCTTGTGTAAGCATTTGGAGGGGTGAGTAAAATTCTACACTGACAAGTGTGTACTAGAAGCAGCAACATTCAGGTTTGAGTACAACATGCAAATCACTGGCTACAGCCCTAGCTTCAGATATAAGAAGTATACCAACCTTCTGATTGACACAGCGGTGTCCACAGCAAACAAGCATGGGCCCCACTTTGGAAAGCTGAAAGGGCTACACCTACCTAACTTAGCATTTTATAGCAGTGGGCTGCTACGATAGTAAGTACTGCAATTACCACACAGCAGGCTGCATGCAATTAGTAAATGGTGAGCACCAATTGGTGCAGAGGCCATCACATGCACATGTGCAGATACTCAGAAAAGCAGGCTGTACTTGCTGTCCACATATGCAATAATCTCATTGCAGCAAGAGAGAGAGAGAGAGAGAGCAAGAGCAACAGAGAGACAGAGGCAGAGACACAGACACAGACAAAGAGATAGAAACAGAGAGACACAGAAAAAGAAAGAGCAACAGCAAAAGACCGAGAAAACACAAACCAAAAAAAAAAAAAAATAAAAACAAAAAAATATTTCCTTTAAAAACAGACGGAACCAAGAAATACAAAGGAAAGGTATGTGACACATATGTATTTGCTGGCATGTAGTAGATGTTTTTGAAGAGTACTCTACATACTGTGAATCATCCATATGTGGCAGCAGTACATATCTATATGGATCTGTACATGTGCATAGGGCAAGGGACATACTGCAACTGTTTGTGAAGGGTGTATATATATATATATATATATATATATATTGTTGAAGGTTATGTGCATATTTCCATGTAGGTTGTAGTGTGTGGTAAAGAAAACAGCATGCAGTGCTGGTATATGACATGTGGTGGTTAAACCCTGTGGGTATGCTCTGTCAGTTTTGCAGTGTTGCAGCCAGTGAGGCCTGCTAAAGCTACATGGGCTGGGGACACCTTCAATGCAGTCTGCACAACACTGTGCAATATTATTACATAACTGTATATCTCACAACTGTCGCATAATTGATATTCCCACCATGAATAGTGGACTGTATATGTGCCTATATGTACATCTATATGTACAGCAATAGATGTTTATATGTATGTGTGCATGTATGTGTGTATATATATATATATATATATATATATATATATATATATATATATATATATATATATATATATACATATATATATATATATAGAGAGAGAGAGCGAGAGAGGGAGAGACACATGGGGCATACTTACTGTGACAGGTGCCTGGCGACCAATGTATAGACTGAAGCTCAGTATTGACACTGCAGTGCCATCCCTTCCTGCCAGAACACTGTACCCATTAACTACCACATGGGTGGTAGTCTACCTAACACCAAAGGTGTGATAAGGGAACACGGGACAAAGGTGGGCAGTAGCCTCCCCTTTGATAATCACAGTGCCACACTAGCCATGTACTCTGTCTACGTGGTACACGTCATCACAAAAGGTGTGTCATCTAGGGAAATATAGGTCAGTATTCCCCTCTACTCATCACACTTAAAACCCATTAGAGAGTACAATGCCCCATGTGGTATGTACCTCACATGACAACTACAGCAACTGGAAAGGCCATAGACATACCTCACAAAGAGTAATACCGGCCTCAAACAGATGCCCTATGCAGACCGACTCACAAAACCACAGCTACACTGTGTTGCATACCACCTACCCAGAGGTGACCTCTACCTAACATACAGAGCTATGTCACACCCATAGCTGTTGGACATCCTCCACGTAAACATATTACAATCCCTCCCAGATACACGCTCTAGGGCCCTAAACCTTGTCAGTTCACTAAACATCACATGCTGGAGGGATAGAGTCCTAACTCAGAGACATGCCATACTCTGGAACAAACCACCTATCAATAGCAAACAAAGCTCCTCATTAGCAGTTGTCATAAATACTCCTGATGATTATTTGGGAGATAGGAAATACACCCCAGGAATCACCTCTATGGCTCTGGTTGACAGGGGCAGGTGAAATTAAATTGCATGTTTGTCAAAGGCTAGGGTAGCGTATGGCTAGGCTGCTGTAGGCCCTAGGGCCAATAGCATATTACATACCCATGACATGATGCACACACACATGTACTTAGTGCAATAATTGCTATGTGAGGTTGACTAAGTGTGATGATAAATGAGTTGGTGAATGTGTGCAAGGTCTGTAAAGGTGTTATAGCTTAGTGTGAAATTGTTTCTGTCATGGTAGTTTGTGTCCTAGCTGTGATCCCAGCAAAATATGTGTATGCTATCGCTAGGCATAAAAAGTAGTATGGCATACGGTGTGACATAGTCCCCTGTTGTCGACTGTGGTGTCCCATTGTAGGCTAAAGCAATACATGTATGCTTAGTGAGTGGTACTGCTGGTGAATCCAACTCCCATATGAACTGTAGTACTACCTGAAGCTGTAGGCCTAAACAGTACAGTATGGTGTATGTTCACATTGCTTGGAAACACTGTTTTGTGTGTTCCCTGTAGTCCTCACAGATTACATACCTCAGGCATAAGGTTTTGTAAGTAGTGACACACAGTACTGTATGGTACACAGGTAAAGCTCATCTGGGTTGGTATACATTTGTGTGTTGTATGTATGTCTGATGTGTGTGTAATTATGCCTGTACCATGCCCTCAATCTTATCTGTGTTACAGGGTATACGTGTGTATCTAGCAACATGTATAGTCTAGTACAGCAGTATGCCACCTATATTAACAACTGTGCACATATGTTAGGCAGGGGTTTGGCATCGAAGACTACTGTGGTATACTGGTAATACTGTAACTGTACTTTACATTCATTGCAATGGATGACATATTTCTTTATGCATTAGCTGGATATATACCTCCTGTGGCTAGGTGGTGCATTGTGTCACATACAGTGTGCCATGTACTGGTGTATAGTCTTACATACTGGCTTCTCTTTGCTGCTGTGCAGAACATGATTTGATATATAGAGCGTGGCAGGCACTGTCAGACAGTTGTGGCCTGAGCACTAATATGTGGTATTGAACATGTGTATCCCCTGACAACCAATCGGATGCGAAATATGTCAGGTAATTGATATCTGTACTTTGGGATGTTAAGTGTGCCACATGACTTGCTCACACATCTTGTTTAATTGTCTTCCAGGGGTATGTCCCACCAAAGAAACCCATGTTATACATCTGCAGAGGAAGCCGAAATACACAACAGCCTGGTGCAGCACTACACCCTGCTGTTCTCTAGAACCAGCCAGGACCAGCATGTGTGGACTGCACTGTGGCAAGATCTCGTTCATCGGGTAAATGACATAGGCACGCATAACCGGACATATGAGCAGGTACGCCATCACTGCAGTGATTTAATTAGACATGTCCAGTGGCATGTGTCTGAAATCTGTTGACAAAGCTTACCACAGGAGGTGGGGTTGCCATTCATCCCCCCGTCAACAGAGTGGAGGAGCTGCTCCTAAGCATAGTGGCTCCTGACCAACCACAGGAACAGCAACTTACATGTGTCATCATGGAGGCCGGAGCCACCCAGCATGTTGACATGGAGCGTGCAGGTAACATGACCGATCTGTAGACTACTGTTACCTGTATTGGTAGATTATGCATATGTGACATGTGTACTGTGTGTTTAGCAGTTGTACTGCATAGTGTTGTGCAATACTGATATTTGGAATATAATCTGTACGCCTGTGACTGTCGACTGTTGTACTACTGTAGTTTAGCAAACTCACAGTAGCAATGGCACAGCTGTAGCCACTGACAAACTGTCTCATATTCTTGTAGGTCCTTCTGGTGTGACAGCAAGGCAGCTGGTTGATGCTGATGAGCGTGTTATAATTTTAATATTGCTAATGAAATGTGTATGTCATAGGTCAGGTGTAGGCCATGTACATGTAACACACCTATGCATAATGCATGCTGTGCATGTTTGCTGTGAGACTATGCACATCTCAGTAATGAGAGTAGCTGCCTCAATCACATGCAATACACAGAGCAGCACACACAATTGTGGCAACACTGTACTGGACATTGGATAGGCATAGTTGATACACATGTACACAACATACACAACTTTGTCATACGCAGAACACCTTAACATGCTACACATAGCATATCCAGACACCCGCTGTAAAGTCACACTTCAGTATCCCACATGTCATCCACACAGCACACATAATATACCTGAGGAGTAGAGGCCTATCATTGGGCTGTGCGACACTCTTCAACACATAACACATTCATGTTAGTCAATGCTGCCTATTGGGCACCTTACAATCCCATGTAATGAGTGGCTGTACGGCCAATCACTGAACAACAACACACATGCATCAAAGCCATGTATATTGTTATTAACGTGGGCTGTCTACACTCGCACTGCCTGGTCTTGAGCAACAAACTTTCTGCATGCTGACATGTGTGATATGACTGTTTGCCTTGTGATACTGTAACCCACCTTCAACCACTATTAAGTATGTTTTGGATTGCTGGTGGTGTGTGTGGGTATCTGCTGTAGTGAGGAGTGTATTTGTGTGCATGTGTGCATGTGTTCATGTGTGCATTTGTGCATGTGTTCATGTGTGCATGTGTGCATGTGTTCATGTGTTCATGTGTGCATGTGTGCATGTGTGCCGACATCATGTACAGGTCGTAAAGTGTGTTTCCTGTCTCCCGCCCAGGTGCTGTGTTAGGGCCAGTTCACTGAAGCAGGGAAACTGATGCCACTGAGTCACATAGTGATAATGAAGATAGGTGTGTTGAGGCACAGGCGTGTTTGCCAGGGTCTGTCTTTGGGCCACCAGTTGACAGTGCACAGCTGTCCACCCCATCCATGCATACAGTCATACTGCCAATACATCCATCACCAATGCCCATAGCTGAGGGACAGCATACTGTTGGCATTGGCCAGGACAGTGTGGCATCCATGGCACATGCATCCCAACACAGCAGCCATACCCAGATGTCTGGAAGGGTACCACATAGGCAGATGTCCAGGGGTTCTCGTAGGAGCACTGCTGCTCATCATGCCACTGGCAGATGTGCCACAGGTCTGACAACGTCACGCATGTTCCAGGCTGTCATGGAGGCACAGGCACGTATGGAACGGTACACCAGACAGGGACTAAGGGCACAGAGGGCACATAACACTGCTGTCATTGACCGTATCCGTGACCTAGCAGGTGCCATCTGACATTACACCGAGGTCACTGATAGACGTTGGGGAGAGACATTAGATATCCTCTGCAATGTCATGTCCATGTGTCAGGACAGTGCGGGACAGTTGAGATGTTGACGTGGATGTATGCCAGCAACATCAGCAGCTGGCAGTCACAGCAGACGTCCCTCAAGCCACAGCCGCTACCGTAGTGCCAGTACCAGCCCCAGCAATGTACTAGTAGACCACGTGCACGTGGCTCTGGGCAGTCCCAGCAGGGACCTGTGTCCAGTGTACATCCATCCACCTCTGGGGATAGTACCCAGTCTGGCTTAGTGCCTGATAGTGTCAGTAGCACCCCTGCCAGGCACAGGTACCGTATCCATGGCCAGAGATGGTGATCTGTAAAGCCTTGCAGGTACAGTCTGTGGCTGTCCCACGAATACCCGTATATGGCAGCCACATGGTGGAACTGTGTGCATGCAGACACACACACATACTCCAGAGACCTAGGGCTAACACATACCCACACACATTGCAACAACATTGGCCCATTCCAGTATTCTTGCCCCACACACACACACACACACACACACACACACACACACACACACACACACACACACACACACACACACACAGATACACACACACACACATGCACACACATATACATGTCGATTGGATGGCTTACTGTAGGTCTCTAGCGAACCAACAACACACCCTGTGCATATGATGAAATCTGTGCCACCTCCTGTCATCTGTAACATCGATGCAGGAACAGGCTACCATGATGCTGATGCACAGGGTGTCTATATAGCAGCATAGCAATGTTAGCATGTTGTCAGCTGTAGAGTGTAATGATATGCTTGAATGTGTAGCTGAGCAGGCATGATGCATTAAAGCTATGATTGTCATTGTAGTGTTGTTTACACCAGTGCTGGTTCCAATTGTGTATTGTCCGGCCATGTGCCACTTGGCTGATGTGTGCAGTATTGTCAGCATGTGTTAGAGAGTGGACAGTATGTGTGGGATGTGTGTAGCACAGATTTGCAGGTGTACAGTTGTGAACATGGTGGAGGTGCACTGTCTGCATGTACGTACATAGTGGACACATGGCCAGGATGACATGCTCTGTATTACACAGTAACACTCCATAGTTTCTATTGGTGGCCAGTATGCATTGTGCTACACACATTCCGGAACCTGACTACACGTGTGTATGACATGGTTTGACACTGTGCTGTGGGTGATACTGTTACTATCTCTCATTGTTTTGCATTCTGGTGGTATACATCACTTCAACAGCCTGAGCCTGACCATAACCAATCGTTAGATGATGTCTTGACAAACAACACACAGATGTAGGACACACAGCAACATTTGGATCCTTCAGGTACTATACAATGCCAGTAACCACTGGTATTCACCTGCATCCATTACTGAGACCACTCCTGTTTTCCATATAGCTCTCTTAGGTACAAGCAGTCACAGTAGGGATATGTCCGTCCATGTCTGGTAATGCATACTGTGGCCTATAATGAATTTTCCACATGACACACACATACTCCACAAGGGTATCATACCGACAGATGCCTGTTGTCAAACACATGCTGTAAAGCTATAAGCCAAACTAAGCATAGTCATCCACCTTTAAGGAACATATTATCCCCACAGTACCACATAGATAGTAGCCACCAGCATGATGAACAGGTACCAATGTGTACATGCAACCAAGTGTTATGTCATCTCTCCTTTGTTAATCACATTTCCAAAGGTAGTTTGGAATCCCTTGGTGGATCACATAAGCAATAAGAGGTCTGCATGCATATCCACAGTTTGTTCTACACCTATGAATAGTCATCATGGAAAGACTTTGCTGCGTTTGAACAGGTCTGACATATACCTCAGCCATAGACCCTCACTCACACATTCCAATAGGAATTGTAATGACTTTGTGTGACACAGATAACCTAGGCCAGGGATCACTGCAGTGGCTGGGCTTGTCACAAGCATACAGATGTGACCTAAGGTCTGGGAAGCAGCAGCACAGTCTGGCAAGGATGTCAGCTGTGTTCTTGGAGAAAGCAGGGTTTCCACACATGCAATCATTGAGGTAAAATGTACAGATATGTATTTGACACACAGCTAGCTCACATGTGCAATGCATACTGATATGTCATAGAGTGGTAAAAGCAAAACCCACAACACATTGACCAACAGTGTCATCCACACTGACGAAGTGCAGGATTCAAACCCCTACCTAACGATACTAGAGGAATACGCAGTAACACAATGAGCTATGCACATTACTGTCTGTTCTCTTTTCCACAGGTATATTTGTAGGATGGTGACATCATCAGACTTGACAAAGGTTACATTACCACTTATGAGGTGTTTCACTACTCTCCTAAAAGGTTGTTCCTTTTCAAAGGGGAACACACACACACACACACACACTGTTGCTCAGGGCAGAATTCCAAACCCTACCTAATTACTTCATGATACTAAAGGAGTACACATTAACACAATGCGCTATACATATTAGTGGGAGTTTTATATTCCACAGGTATATTTGTAGGATGCTGACATCATCACAGTTGAAAAAGGTTAGATTACCACTTTTGAGGTATTTCACTACTCTCCTAAAAGGTTGTTCCTTCCCAAGGGGAACACACAGGTACCCAATGCAGGATTCAAATCCCTACCTAATTACTTTATGATACTAGAGGAGTACACATTAACACAACATGCTATACAGATTTCTGGGAGTTTTATTTTCCACAGGTATATTTGTAGGATGCTGACATCATCAAAGTTGACAAAGGTTAGACTACCACTTTTGAGGGGTTTCACTACTCTCCTAAAAGGTTGCACCTTCCCGAGGGGAGCACACACAAACACAGTTAGCCAGTGCAGGATTCAAACCTCTATCTAACTATTTCACGATACTAGAGGAGTACGCATTAACACAATACGCTACACATATTATTGTGAGCTTTCTCTTCCACAGGTATATTTGTGGATGGTGACATCATCAGACTATATGAAGTGTGTTACATTAGGTGACATTAGATGGCCTACATTGAAGGAATGTCTAAACACTTTGGCCATGTGATCATCAAAGGTAAGTTTACTATCTACCTGTGTCCCCAGGGCCATAATTACTTTCTCTGTACATGCTGGATTACCACCTATGTGTTACTTTGTGTGCACTTTGTATTACCCACAGGGGATGATTATGCATTCTTTGCCATTCAGCTTGAGGGCATTGTTTTGACACCTGGTATCTGTCTCTGTAAGACACTTCTGGAGGATGTCTGTGTCAGCTGTACAGTCAATTATGGACCACAGTTTCCAGTCATCTGCAAATCTGGTCAGCCTTACACCTGCCATGCTTGCCTGTACCTCTGAACAGTATCGACTGAACAGGTGGGGTCCCAGGACCAAGACCTGTGTAATACCATTTATGACTGGCTTAGAGTTGGACATGGCCTCTGCAACTATGAACATGTGTGTTTGATCTGTGAGCCACTTGGCCACCCATCCTGTGACATAGCTGTTCATGTTCAAGCTGGTACACTTGTCCATGATGACGGATTGGGGAATGGTGTGGTAAGCCCTTAGTGAGGTCCAGGTGGGCTATGTGGACTACTTTCACCTCCATCTATGTTCATGGCAACTGTTTTAAATAAGTAAACTAGGTTTGGGAGCCAGGCTATGCCTTTAACAAGGTGAAGTTGTGTAGAGTCCAGTGTCTGGAGATCTCGAATGTCTCAGTTTATGGGTTCCATGATGATTTGCTCAATAGCTCTGTAGACCAGGCTGAGTGCACATGTTGGGCAATGGTTTCCAGGTTCTGTTTTGGCACACTCTTTGTGGAGCTGGATGACTGTTAGTGTATGCCATTCTTTGGGTACATAGCCTGTGATACGCTTGAGTCTGGGCAGTGAATGTAGGTGAGGGTTTAGTTCCTTGTGGGCCTAGTGTAAGACGCAGCCTGGGAAAACTTACATTCACATTGATGCTATGTTCTTAGCTTTGGTGTGGGCTGTCTTTACCTGCATTTCTGTGACATCTGTGTCTCTGCATCCTTCTGTGATAGACACAGGCTCTTTTGGGGGTGATGGGGGGGGGGTTTACACTGCACTCGTCCCCATGGGTGTGGGCAATGAAAGTTGGTTTGGTGTATTACTTTTTTAGTAGCTGACAGCATATTTGGAAGTTGACACCTACATATCTGATATAACTACAAAAGGCTTTGTGGTTGTTATTCTTACATTCCTTGGCAATTTGTCTTTATAAACTGTGCTTGAATTATTTTATGAGCAATCATTGTTTTGCATTCTGGTGGTATACATCACTTCAACAGCCTGAGCCTGACCATAACCAATCGTTAGATGATGTCTTGACAACCAACACACAGATGTAGGACACACAGCAACATTTGGATCCTTCAGGTACTATACAATGCCAGTAACCACTGGTATTCACCTGCATCCATTACTGAGACCACTCCTGTTTTCCATATAGCTCTCTTAGGTACAAGCAGTCACAGTAGGGATATGTCCGTCCATGTCTGGTAATGCATACTGTGGCCTATAATGAATTCTCCAGATGACACACACATACTCCACAAGGGTATCAAACCGACAGATGCCTGTTGTCAAACACATGCTGTAAAGCTATAAGCCAAACTAAGCATAGTCATCCACCTTTAAGGAACATATTATCCCCACAGTACCACATAGATAGTAGCCACCGGCATGATGAACAGGTACCAATGTGTACATGCAACCAAGTGTTATGTCATCTCTCCTTTGTTAATCACATTTCCAAAGGTAGTTTGGAATCCCTTGGTGGATCACATAAGCAATAAGAGGTCTGCATGCATATCCACAGTTTGTTCTACACCTATGAATAGTCATCATGGAAAGACTTTGCTGCGTTTGAACAGGTCTGACATATACCTCAGCCATAGACCCTCACTCACACATTCCAATAGGAATTGTAATGACTTTGTGTGACACAGATAACCTAGGCCAGGGATCACTGCAGTGGCTGGGCTTGTCACAAGCATACAGATGTGACCTAAGGTCTGGGAAGCAGCAGCACAGTCTGGCAAGGATGTCAGCTGTGTTCTTGGAGAAAGCAGGGTTTCCACACATGCAATCATTGAGGTAAAATGTACAGATATGTATTTGACACACAGCTAGCTCACATGTGCAATGCATACTGATATGTCATAAAATGGTAAAAGCAAAACTCACAACACATTGACCAACAGTGTCATCCACACTGACGAAGTGCAGGATTCAAACCCCTACCTAACGATACTAGAGGAATACGCAGTAACACAATGAGCTATGCACATTACTGTCTGTTCTCTTTTCCACAGGTATATTTGTAGGATGGTGACATCATCAGACTTGACAAAGGTTACATTACCACTTATGAGGTGTTTCACTACTCTCCTAAAAGGTTGTTCCTTTTCAAAGGGGAACACACACACACACTGTTGCTCAGGGCAGAATTCCAAACCCTACCTAATTACTTCATGATACTAAAGGAGTACACATTAACACAATGTGCTATACATATTAGTGGGAGTTTTATATTCCACAGGTATATTTGTAGGATGCTGACATCATCAGAGTTGAGAAAGGTTAGATTACCACTTTTGAGGTATTTCACTACTCTCCTAAAAGGTTGTTCCTTCCCAAGGGGAACACACAGGTACCCAGTGCAGAATTCAAATCCCTATCTAATTACTTTATGATACTAGAGGAGTACACATTAACACAACATGCTATACAGATTTCTGGGAGTTTTATTTTCCACAGGTATATTTGTAGGATGCTGACATCATCAAAGTTGACAAAGGTTAGACTACCACTTTTGAGGGGTTTCACTACTCTCCTAAAAGGTTGCGCCTTCCCGAGGGGAGCACACACAAACACAGTTAGCCAGTGCAGGATTCAAACCTCTATCTAACTATTTCACGATACTAGAGGAGTACGCATTAACACAATACGCTACACATATTATTGTGAGCTTTCTCTTCCACAGGTATATTTGTAGGATGGTGACATCATCAGACTATATGAAGTGTGTTACATTAGGTGACATTAGATGGCCTACATTGAAGGAATGTCTAAACACTTTGGCCATGTGATCATCAAAGGTAAGTTTACTATCTACCTGTGTCCCCAGGGCCATAATTACTTTCTCCGTACATGCTGGATTACCACCTATGTGTTACTTTGTGTGCACTTTGTATTACCCACAGGGGATGATTATGCATTCTTTGCCATTCAGCATGAGGGCATTGTTTTGACACCTGGTATCTGTCTCTGTAAGACACTTCTGGAGGATGTCTGTGTCAGCTGTACAGTCAATTATGGACCACAGTTTCCAGTCATCTGCAAATCTGGTCAGCCTTACACCTGCCATGCTTGCCTGTACCTCTGAACAGTATCGACTGAACAGGTGGGGTCCCAGGACCAAGACCTGTGTAATACCATTTATGACTGGCTTAGAGTTGGACATGGCCCCTGCAACTATGAACATGTGTGTTTGATCTGTGAGCCACTTGGCCGCCCATCCTGTGACATAGCTGTTCATGTTCAAGCTGATACACTTGTCCATGATGACGGATTGGGGAATGGTGTGGTAAGCCCTTAGTGAGGTCCAGGTGGGCTATGTGGACTACTTTCACCTCCATCTATGTTCATGGCAACTGTTTTAAATAAGTCAACTAGGTTTGGGAGCCAGGCTATGCCTTTAACAAGGCGAAGTTGTGTAGAGTCCAGTGTCTGGAGATCTCGAATGTCTCAGTTTATGGGTTCCATGATGATTTGCTCAATAGCTCTGTAGACCAGGCTGAGTGCACATGTTGGGCAATGGTTTCCAGGTTCTGTTTTGGCACACTCTTTGTGGAGCTGGATGACTGTTAGTGTATGCCATTCTTTGGGTACATAGCCTGTGATACGCTTGAGTCTGGACAGTGAATGTAGGTGAGGGTTTAGTTCCTTGTGGGCCTAGTGTAAGATGCAGCCTGGGAAAACTTACATTCACATTGATGCTATGTTCTTAGCTTTGGTGTGGGCTGTCTTTACCTGCATGTCTGTGACATCTGTGTCTCTGCATCCTTCTGTGATAGACACAGGCTCTTTTGGGGGTGATGGGGGGGGGGTTACACTGCACGTGTCCCCATGGGTGTGGGCAATGAAAGTTGGTTTGGTGTATTACTTTTTTTAGTAGCTGACAGCATATTTGGAAGTTGACACCTACAGATCTGATATAACTACAGAAGGCTTTGTGGTTGTTATTCTTACATTCCTTGGCAATTTGTCTTTATAAACTGTGCTTGAATTATTTTATGAGCAATCATTGTTTCATCCTAATAACGATCAGTGATGCCTTTCCTTTAGTAAAGTTGGCCCTATCAGCTGTTAGTTTCCTCCTTCTGTTGTCTAGCTTATTTATGGGCAATGACCACCAGATTGTTTTCTTATTTTTGGAGGGGTGCATCTTGGTTTTATTTGTGATGTCTCGATCTATGCCTCCCTGTAGATGCTCATAGGCTGCACTTGTAAATGATTTGGCAGATTGTATACCATTATCCTATAGGAAGAGGGCTTTGGAACTTTCCACTTTGGTCTTGGGAAGTGTGCAGTTTGCTTTTGAAAATGTCTTCACAGTGGTTTCATTGACTGGGTGTGGGGGCAGGATGTGGATGTCCAGTGTGATTACTTAATGATCTGATATTACCAGTGAGGGGTTTATCTCTGTTGTGGAACACTGGTACCCCATGTTGGTGATGATTATGTCCAGTATGTTGTCACTTCTAGTGGGCGTGCTGACCAGCTGTTCCAGGGCATTAGAGTTTCTTAATTCTAGGTCACATTGGGCAAAGGACGTTGTATCCGAGTAATTCACCCACTCATTGTTTGCGTAGTTGTAATCTCCTCATATAATGGTGTTTGATAGGACCTTTATATTTGCCATTGTTCTGCAGAATACTGAGTGACGTTCCTGAGACAAGGTACATGATCTGTAGCAGGCTACAATCTGATGGGTAGCTTTGCTCAATGTTAGTTGCACTTGCATGGTCTCCAAGGTCTCATGCTGTGGCAGTAACCTGGAGGTGTGGATATCCATAAGGTAAATGGCTACACGACTTCCTTTTGTATTTCACTTGTGGTCTTGAGTCCAAAGGTTAGGGTGATTGTGAGTGTTTTACGTGGATCATATCCAATTGCTGCATGTTTGACATAGCTTTGGATGTTACGCAGTGAACACCTCTGAGTAGGCAATATGCAAGGGAGTACGGATAGAGCATTTTGCGATGGTTTGTGTATGGCATGTATTTCAGGCCACTAATGCTCTTTGTGAGGTATTGCTGCTGGTTTTCCAGTTGTTGTAGTTGTCTTGTGAGGTACATAGCAACAGTGGTGTTGTACTCTTTTATAGTTCTAGTGAGTGGTGAGTAGAGAGGAACAATGTCCTCTTTTATTCTGAATGTGACATATTTTGTGATGAGGTGTGCCACACAGGGTTTCCTGACTACTGTGGGAATGTGCTTATCACAGTTGTATTCACTGTCCACCCATGATCCAGGGTCTCTTGTCACACTTAAAGTGTGAGGTATACTACCACCTATGCTGTAGTTCTTGGCTACAGAGATTTTAACAAAGGTGATGATAATGCACCTTTTGGCATTGAGCTACTGCCCATGGCTTGGACAACAGCCATCTGTCTCAGTGAGGCCCTTTTGTAGGATGTCCACATCTTTAATGTTTACAATGATGGCTCCTAGTTTGCAGTCCACTGGAAACATCAGTAGCCACAGAACTTCCATGTTAATGTTTACTTCAGGGAAGTAGATACTACACAGCCTGGGAAGTTATCTAGTCCCATGGCTGCTGCAATACTGGCTTCGGAGAGTGTTTTTTACCTGTGCAGCCATGATGACAGCAACATTGCAGTCTTCCATTATAGACATGTGCTCTTTCATGGGTGAGAGGGGGGTAAAGTTAACACTGATCCTATCTGCCAGGATGTTGCCAATATCAGTTGGCTCTGTACATTTAGTGCCACTGAGCTGTAACTCAGAACAGATCTGAGTGTAACCATGACATGGACCTGTCTGTTGGGCAGAGATCTCCTGCGTAGACAGTATGCAACTGAGTACAGCTTGGGTTACATTCATTCTTGTTGCATGGGGCAACTATTTGAGGCCAGTAATCCTCTTGTTAAGGTTCTTCATTGTTCTTTCTAGTTGCTGAATGTGCCTAGTCAGATTCCTCGCAAGTGTTTTGTGGTAGTCTCTGACAGGTCTGATGACTGCTGAGTAGTGGCAACCTCCTTTGACCTACATGTACAGACCTTGGCAGTTTGTGTGTACACATAGCAGGATTTTCAGACTACTTTGTGAATGTGTTTCTATTAGTAGAAATGACTATACACATTTGTCCATAGATCCATTATCATTACATCCGTATTTAGCCTAAGTGTGTGAGCATGCCCAGTATGACCTTTCAGTGTGATGCAGAATGAAATCCACTACATTGGTTGGAGTGTGTGAGCATGCACAGTATACACATTTATACCATATGTGTATGGTAAATCAAGGTGTATTTTTACAGCAGGGCTCACCTTTGTGTCATAGATCAACAGGGATCATGCTATGCCTGCAGGGCTTCCATGAGACACTTTGCATAGACCTATCAACATTTCTACATACAGGGGGGGGCAGCTATTCTTTGTACATTTCTAACCGTGGGTACACCGGATTGTTACTGTGGGTGTACATATGATGTGGGTTTCACCTGACACTTATACACATTTGCTGTGCCTGCACTGCTATGTACAGGACACCATTAGCGTCTGTACTGTTGACTATCATACTGGCTTGAGGCATACTAGTGTACTACAGGTCTACGCATCCACTGCATCATATATTAGCTTGAGACTTCATAGCCTACACAACCCACATCACAATGCCTGGCCTAATGTTCTCTGTCTGCATAGGCATGTGGGTGAGGTACCCATTTGCCTTATTAGGGGCATGATACAGCATTGCTTTGTGTTTGCATTAGTGTACAATTGTCCTGCTTTGTCTATACCACTGTAATGCTATCATGGCTTAGTGATTCAGTACTGTGACTATAGTGCATAGTATCCTGGGTTCAAGCCCTATCACTGCTTTTTATTTTCATGCTGGCCAGACCAGCCTGCTTAAGGTACAGTAAAGCAGATATGAGCATGTTTAACTGACTTTGCTCAACTTTGGCTGACCTTGGCCAACATTGCACAAGCAATTTTGTTTATATATACTAGATATTGGTAAAAGCTGCTTAGCACTGCTTTATATTACTTAAAACATGGCAATCATGCCTCAGGTGGTGCTGCAGGGCTGCCTATGTTGGATGCACATACTACACTCCCTATACATGTTTGGAAACAGGTAGTGTCAAGTTAGGCATCCCTTTTATTTTATGTGCGAGTCAATGAGAGGTATCATTTCCAGGGTTCATACTGTGCCAGTGTATGTGCTATGCATTGCCTCTTTGCCAAGGACAAGGCATACTGGGCACGCCTCCTTCTGCCTACTGGGGCAGGCTCAGGTTGTTCCTCTTCCGAGTCACGCTGTGCCTTTGCAGGCCTTGGCAATGGTGGGGGGGGGCTGTTTGGTCCTGCCCCATGCTGTTTTTCTGCAGTTGTTTTCACAGGATCATATTGTGTAGCATGGAACATACCATAACAATTTGGGTACATGTAGTTGGTGAGTACTACAAGGCTCCACCAGATGTGTCCAGGCACCGGAACTGTAACTTGAGCATCCCAAACACACGCTCGATTACATTTCGTGTTTGTGCGTGTGCCTCATTATGGAGTTCTTGTTCAGGTGTGTGTGCATTTCTGATGGGTGTCATCAGCCACGGCTCCAGTGCGTATCCAGCATCCCCCACTAGGTGACCGTCAGGGATGTCCCCATTTGCAAATGTCTGGTACAGCTGTGACAGATGCCAGATATGGGAATTGTGGTAGCTTCCAGGGCAGCCAGCACACACATTCAGTATTATGCCTTGGGCATCACACATGACCTGGCAGTTGATGGAGTGGAAGCCCTTGCGGTTGATGTAGGCCCTACCCCGCTCACCAGCTGGTGCTTTGATGTGTATGTGCGTGCAGTCAATTACACCCACTATCTCAAGGTATTCTGCTATTTGCTGGAAGAGATGCATATTGCTGGTCAATACATCACAGGAATTGAGGAAATATACACGATCACCGACATGTGCTGACATGCCATTCAGAAACTGGTGCAGTACCCTTGATGCTGATGCCTGTGAAATCCCCATCATATCACCAGTTGGTCTCTGGAAGGTACCTGTTGTTAGTATTCTTAGGCCAACACATACCTTGGTTTCCACTGGGATGGGTTCCCCTCTGTTTGTTCTGTGTGTGAGGTGTGGCCTGCACAGCTCAACAATTTGCTGCAGGAGCTCTCTGTCCACTCTATAGCTCTCCACTATCTCCAGCTCATGTAGCCCCTGGTAGGTTACCCTGGATCTGTACACTCTTCTCCGTCTTCTCACTGTGGGTTGCTCAGCAGCATTTGCAATGCCACCACCCTCAGCATCTTGCACATTTTGCCTTATAACAGCAATGGCAGCCCCTAACATTTTTATGTCTCAGTTTAAGCTTTTTAAGTTTTCACTTCTCTTTGTTGACTGCAGTGTTGCAGTGTTTCTGAGAAAAACATGGGGGAATGTTGTTTGCAGAGTTTTAGGTGCTGGGCTGGGCTGGGCTAGTGTACTGCCTGTGTAATTGGCTGATTCTGATTGATTTCACCTGGCAGCTCTGCTAGTTCTCCTTGGTTAACTTCCTACTACTTCCTTGCCTTCCTTTTCCCATTTTTGTTTCCACAGGGGGCAGCGCCGTGCAAACAAGTGCAAACACGCTCACACGCACGCCCACAGGCTTACACAGGCTTACACGGGCTTAGGCGGGTGCACATTCGTGTATACAAGCTTAGACGGCCTAACACAGGCTTACACGGGTGCACAACTGCGCACACAGGCTTAGACTGGTTTACACATGTGCACATGCGAGCACACGCGCACACACAGTGTAAGCAGCTTTGCAAGAAACTTTAGTGATAGCCACGGCGTACACCTTCAGTTTCTTGATTTCAGTTTATACAACTGTAGACACACCTCTTTTAGTCCTGAGTAACTCACAGCAACCACATGCCACTCTGCTCCAATAAGCTTACAGTATTTTTCATACATACCCCCTCATGATGTCACCCATATCCTACTCTGTTACTCCCCTTTTCCTACTCTTACACTCTAGGGACATGGTTCACATAGCAGGAAATATTGGGATTCACTATCATTATCCTCATTTGCACAGGATTGCCTACTAATGTTTAGTTACATCTCTCAGACTGAGCTTCCCCCCTTAGCAACCTCTACTCAGTAGCCATGTTGTCTTCAGCCTGCCATTCCCTTGCATGACAAATTAATATTTTGAATAAAACCCCTATTTGTGGCTTTTATATTTTGTTTTTCTGGTTTTTAGAGTGCAGCAAGTTTGCACGGCCCTGCGCTACGCTTAAACATTGGAGATAGAGGTAAAAAAAAAAAATAATATATATTTTTTTTATTTTGCAATGGAAAAAAATGCCAATGGCCATATATTTGGCTATTGGCATGCTTCCTCAGCTGAATGCATCCTTTATTTGGAGCTGTCACGGCTCCGTTTTGCTATTTGCAGAACGGTACTCAGTTGACAACTGAGTACATTTCTGCAAATAACACTACTCTTACTCGGACAGGTTAGTGTTTCCTGGATCGCAAATTTACCTCATTTGCATAGCTTTCTGCAGCAAATGAGGTAATTTGCATAACCTAACCCTGTCCGTGTAAGAGTCGTTTTAGGAGCTTTCTTGCATGCCCCTGCTGGCTGTTAGCAGACATGTTGGCTGCATGGAGTCTTACTGTAGTCTTAGACTCCATGCAAGCCTTCATGAATCCGGCCCTACAGTTATTTCAAACAATCTGTTGTGCAGATGAATATTATTACAAGTACCTGGTGTGTGTTTGAAATTTATTTGGCATGGCAGAGGGATTTCTCAGACCTGGTCCGCTTGTGTTTGATAACAATATTGGAGAAAATGGAGCGTGTTTGAGCAAGAATATGATATTTTCATACAGGGTGCTTTTTCTGACAAAGATGCATATACAAAAGCATTTACTCTGCTTAATTTAGCTGGCTCAGAAGCCACTGAGAAAGACAGTATGCATTTGTGTATGCACCAGCTGTGTTTGCAGGGGAGGGAGAAGACCGCCATATTGTGGTATAGGCAGAAATGCGGGAAGACCCTGAGTGCTTAAAATGTAAATTTAGAGAAATGTGCAACCATCAAATGAATATTACAATGGAAAGGCACATATGTTACACAAGGGATCAAAAGCCTGGTGAAACCTTTGCAGCATATATCGCTGACTTGAGAAACGAGGCAAAAATGTGCAGATTTGGTGATCTAACAGATGATTTGACAAAAGACAGACTTGTGTGTTGTTAATAATGGTGCAGTAAGAAAGATTTTGCTTCAAGGCAGTGATTTAACTTTAAGCAAAGCCATAGACATTTGTCAGATACATGAGCTTACAGAAAAGCATGCAAACATGCTTGTGAATAAAAAGAACATGCTGGCAGCTTCTTCCAGCACAAATGTTGATAGTATGCAGCACACAGTTAAGAGATATAAGAGCCAAAGGGTATGGTTCCAATGAGACCCAGGGCAGCTTCAATAAAACACAGGGGCTGAGGATGCACTGCTAAGACAGCCCAATCAGAAGACAACCATGTCCTTGGCTTATGACATGGATGATCTCTGCCTACGGCGACCTAATGGTCAGGACATGATGAGGATAAGACTCCACCAGCCACATGAGGAGGCATTGCAGGGAACAAAGACAGGTACTGAGGCACCAGTCCACTGCAGTCCTCACCAGCTGCTGAACTTCATGCCAGATGACCCGGAAGAGTTCCTGCACAGAAATCTCATGAGAAGCCTATGGCACTCATCAGAGAAACAGCAAATGAGGTCAGCACTGAGTCTTTCAGGTCACCTTTCACAAGGTATCCTCCAAAACCCTTCTCATAGCTAAGCCTGTTTATTGCTGGGGACCCATCAAGTGACATGCCACCTAATCTCTGCCTTCTCCGTGGCCAGTTCTGCAGAAAATGAACATAAAGGAAGAAAAACAAAGCAATATAATTTAAATAAAAATGACCAATGAGAAAAAAACAGGGCAAAATTAAAATGGTTAGTTTTATTTGGTAAAGTTTATTAAAACAGGACCTGGAAATGGAAAACAAAGATCACCAAAATAAGGTAAAATAATGATAATAGAACAAACTATGTACATCAGATAAAACAATCATAGCACTGCAGTATAGGCGGTACAGTAGCAAAGTAATGGTAGGAAAAAACATCTACAAAGTGAATGAACAACTAAACAATGGTCAAATATTAAAATGCAAAAACAAAATACAGTGCACTTCTGACATTGTCTGTAGTCTGTGGTCTGTCTTCTCTGGCAGGCAGTCTAGTTTTCCTCAGTCTCCTGTTCCCTGTAAAAAATAAAAGATTCAGCAATGAGCACAACGTATCTGTGACAGCAGAAGGTATTCATAATTATAGGTGCCCAGTCTATATAACAACGCAAAAGCAGATTAAGTTGTATAGTACTGGGTCCCTCTCTCTTTCTCTCTCTTTCTCTCTCCAAATCCGCATGGCGGAGAGAGACCCAGGGGCTTCTATTCAGGTCCTTGTACTTATGCCAGCAGGTAACAGCAGAGGGGTTGATGTCTGTAGGGCATCACCTACCACCCTGACAACATGTATCAGGCATCCACTTTTATATATGGGATTTTTATAATCCCTCTGCAGGTACTCTGTATGCTGCACATACACATGCTCCAACTCCCTGCTGCACCATGTTGGTGCCCTGCCAGAGTCTGATTTTGATGAGGTTGTGTTCACTCCTCAGATCAAATGCAGGAGCTAAAATTGTCAGTGGTGTACATGGCCCCTCTTTGTGGACACTGTGTTATGTGCATTGATGAACAGCACAGAAATCTGCTGCATATCTAAGTCAGTATAATGCATATGGTCAATAGTGTGAGGAAGGGTGGTGAGAGCATATACAGGCTCCATTTGCATGCATACCCTATGTGACTTTCAGTGCCTGTTGGCATGACACATAGTGGGTACTTGTCTGTTTCATTGTGGCAATTATGGTTTTGACTCCCCTGTAGCCTTCTAGGGTCATAAGTGCTCCTAGGCCAATGACCATGGGGGCCTTTTTATGTCTAGCCATGCATCCCAAAACTCTGAAAAGTTCCGGTGCCCTTAATAAGTGTAAGCAGAGGCTTAGGAGATGAAACATTTACCAGCAGGGGCCTGGCAGATGAACCATTTACAGGTTGCCTGTGTCCACTAGAGACATAGGTGCCAAGGCAGGGATGAATCTCCTTTCCCCCCTTCCAATTGTCCAAGTTACACTTAAATTGGGTTAGGGAGGAACTCTGCTTCACATGGATAGGGAGCCTGTTCCAGAGACAGGGTAGTCTCTCCAGCAGGTCCTATTTATTATCACAGGCATGGTTTTACTTTAGCATGAGTAATCCTGGTACAGTTTGTTTTTCTGGATATGCAGGTGGTCCATCAGAATGGAGTCTGGCAATGCCCTATACGTCAGGCATAGATGTCCCCTCAACAGCCTGAAGAAGACAAAATACAAGGATAGGGCCTTGAGGCAGTCTGCACAGAACATTTTACATACACCCTGTATTCTTTTAATAAGGAACCTCTGTGGATGTTCCAGTTGTTGGATATGCCTGGTTAGGTACATACTGAAGGGGACATTGTACTCAGTGATAGGTGTGATGAATGCTGAATACAATGGAACAATGACTTCCTTGGACCTAGATGGCATACTTTGTTTATAAGTTTCACAACAAAGAATGATTTCCTCACTATTGTAGACACGTGATGGTCAAAGGCTATATTGCTGTCTATGCGTGTCCCTAAGTCCCTGACTACTGGGACAACTCTAAGGGGTGTTTTGTCAATATGATAGTTACCAGGGTTTGATGTCTTCCTGAAGGATACTATTATGCATTTCTTGGCATTTAGTTTTAGTCCATGGCTCTGGCACCAGTTGTTTGTCTGTGTCAGCCCTTCCTGGAGAACATTTGTTTTGGTGTGGGATTCAATTACAGCTCTTAATTTGCAATCATCTGCAAATTTAGTCAGCCAGAGACCATTGCCATTGGCCTTGATTTTACAGAAGTAAATGCCAAAAAGGAGCAGTGCAAGGACTGATCCCTTAGGGATTTTACTTGTGACTGTCCTCTTTGTAGTAGTGGACTTTCTAGTTCTAACTTCCTGGGTCCTGTCTGTGAGCCAGTTGACTATCCAGCAAGTGATATATGGGTTTGTACCCAACTTCTTGAGTGTATCAACAATTTTCAAAGGGATCAAGATAGGCAGTGTGAGCCATATTACCCAGATTCATTACTTTTGTGACCTTCTCAAAGAAGTCCTCCAGGTTTAGTAGGCTTGACCTGCCCTTGATGAAACCAAACTAGGTTGGGCTTGGACCCAGTGTCTAGAGGTTTACTATGTCATTATTGATAATTTCCATGATAATTGTTTCCATTGCTTTGCAATATTCCTGAGTGAAGGTTGAGCGGAGAGAGGGGTAAGGCTGGAGCTGAATTTGTCAGCCAGTAGGTTTGCTATACATTCTGGCTCAGTATAGGTGGCTCCATTTACAATGAGTTCTGCACACAATTGTGTATTACTTTTGAGGTTGTGGACATATCTAAAGAAAGCCTTGTGGTTGTCCTTGGCCTGGTAAACCAAAATTACCTCAAATTTGACTTTGGGTGACTTTATTTGTGCTCTGAGTTGTTTGTTTAGTTTCATGAGAATGCTTTTATCCTGTTGGGTGCTTCACCTCCTAATTTTTGCCATGATTTTCTTCCTTCTGTTATACACCCTATTGATTTTGTGATTCCACCAGGGTGGCTTGTTTTTTCAATTATTTCTGTACTTCTTCCTGGTGGATGCAGCTGCCTCTGTGCAGCTATTAACATGCTTGTATAGGGTTTCTGTGAACAGTTCTGCATAGGCAGCAGTGCTGTCAGGGTTTATGGGCGGGTGGCTTGACATTTTGCCAGGTTATCACTTAATGGCAGGAAGTTAGCCTTAGAGTAGTTCCTGAATATTCCAGGGTTAGCTGGACATCCAAGTTTTATTTTTACTTCAAAGGAGACAATTTTGTGGTCTGACCTTGCCAAGGAAGACATTATACTAGGGGGTGTGCAGCACTCTCCCATATTATTGAAGACCATACCTCTCAACCTCTCAGTTCAAGAAATCTTGACAAAGCCAGAAATAATGCAGGACAAAGGCTCAAAAATAGGGATAGGATTTAAATATTGCTCCTATAAACTTAGAATGTTGCTAGAATAACAGGTTTTGCATTATTATGTTTTTTCCTGAAGGATATAAAGTCTGAAACTCAAATGTCTGTCATTGTTTATTATTTAGTGACTTCAATCTTCAATGAGTTGCCAGAAAACTGCAAATATTATGAGGAACAGGCTAAAAATATGAGGCAGAAATCTGGACATGCTGTGAAAATCTGTACAGCTGAGCGGTATGTTGAGGACCAGCTCTTGTATGGTTGCACCCCTGGTTGGTGTGCTGAAAATCTGGTCCAGGGAGTGTGTGTTTACAAAATCCAGGAATCTCTATGCCTGTACATTTGGTGTCGTAAAGGATTCTCATTTAATAGTGGGGTAATTAAAGTTGCCCATGAATATGGTATTGGGTTGGATGGTGAGTATTTCCAGTAAGTTTGAATAATGGTATGGGTTCCTGGGTTATAGAGGGGGACCTATAACTTGCAAGGAAGTGGTATTGGATTTTGCGTATGGTGATTTGAACATGGAGTAGCTCAAGTGCATTCTCCTGTTTAACCAGCCTTGAGGTATATTTATTTTTGATGTAAATCAAGACACCTCCACCTTTAGTCCCTGTCTGTGTAGTAGCTGGTCTAAATGTGTGGCAGGCAATATAAACTTGCACTGTCGTTATGCTCTCTGTGGCTTTAAACCATGTCTCAGTGACTGCACAGTCATCAGTGTTCTCTTGGGTGAAGAGAGCTTCTAGGGAATGGAGTTTTGTGTTTAGACTCCTAGCATTGAGCAGTAATGCCTTTAGATTTTCTTGGTTTTGATTTGCTATGTCAGAAGTAATTTCAGTTTGGCATTGCCTAAAAAAGGCACTATGGGGGAAGACAATATTTTAGCTAATATTCAAAAGCCTACAGAGGAGAGGTGCAGACCATCACTGGCAAAGCAGCTTTTTCTGTTGACCATATCCTTCAATGCACCCCCTTACAATGACACCAGAAACTAAGCCAATTATTAAAGTCAGTCATCTTTTGTTCATACTGTGGCATCATCCTTGGAGAAGGTAAAATGCTGCTCAGTACTAGGCTCATACCAACCTGGGACACATATTCTGAGAGCTCCATGATCTCTCTCTCTCTCTTCATATAGTCTAGGGAGGTACGTCTTAGGTCATTTAAACCCCATGGACTATGACTGAGTCATACTGATACTTGTGGTCCAATGACCTGAGTGCATGCATAATGTGGCATATCCTACCCCCCTGATAAGCAACTGACCTTGACTTTCTCTTTACTCAGCCTGGTGAGAGGGATGTCAGTGTGTCTCACAATGGAGTCTCCAATGACCATAATATTGGATTCTGTGGTGGCTTGCCTTATGGGCTTAGAAGTAGAGTCTCTGTGAGATGTGGCTGTATGTGTTGATGTGGGTGCTGTTTTGAAAGAGTGCATTCGGGGCTGCTGAGGGTATTTGTTATGTGTGTTTTGTCTAGGAGGACTTTGAGGTTTAGGAAGGATACATTTAAGTGCCTTAGCATATGTGGGTCTGTATGCCTGCTTTGAATTCTGTGTGATGGGTGCAGTGTGTGTACTATTGACAAACCTATTGACATTAGGAGTACTTTTATGTGAGAGCTTTGCCTCCAGTGAAAGTAAACATGAGGCAATTTCTCCATTGTCTCAGGATGCCCTTATCCACCATGCTGGTAATGGAGATAAGTTCATATCCATGACAACAGATGCTTTTCTGTTAATTATACAGTTGGAGTAAAAATATAAAGCAATGTCAGGGGTATCCAGTTTGCAACTCTGGGGACAGTGCAACTAGGTTTTGTAGAATTTTCAGTCATACTTTTACAGGAAAAATGTCACTAAAGATTTCTGTGTCTATACAGGGCACTGCCTAAGACTTGAGGGGAAACTACTAAGTAGACCCTAAACATTTAAGGATGATGTATTTAGGCAGATATTCTTTAGTTAAAAACACATCAAGCAGTACTTACTGAAAACAAAGAATTATCTTGTCAAGAATGATGAAAAGATGGAAGTCACATGAATGGCTACTGCATGGCTACTACTAGTGCTGGTCACACTACAGCTTCACTATGCTGGGATACATTGCTCCTTTGCTTTTTCTCTCACCACAGGCAAAACATTAGCACTAATCCCAAGATGAGAAGCAGGCCACACTCTGTTTGGTAATCCACAGTCTTGTCCCAGATGATGCAATGGTCTGTAGGCTTGTTGTGGCCCTTTCTTGGTAGATGTCTTGAACAGCAACCAGACCAATAAAGAACGTTAAGCACAGACACTCACTGCCCAACTAGAAACAGTCAGGAATAAATGCACTCTGCTCTTTACCTTACCAGGAGCATAATATAAGCACAAATTCCAAGCTGTCACTTATGAAGCACTTATTAGGCTTTTTGGTGATCAGCAGTCTCTAGGAAATAACGTCCCTGTGCTCCTTCTCTTACCAGGAGAAAACAGAAACACTAATTCCAAGATGACTACTGACAGACATAATGTGGGCTGTCTGATAATTGGAGTATCTTGAGTAATACCAACCCATGTCTGATCACAGCATATTGAGTGCCATCATTCTGCTAGAGCTCCATGGCTGGAAGCCATATTAACATTTACACAATGCTGTACCATCCACTAGACAAACTACCACCAGATATGACATTGAATGGTCATGTGGTATACCCAGCCACATCCCACAGAAGGAAACTCCACTCCTTGGTGGAAAACATGATCCCTGATGCTGCACATCCACCTAGCTGTGTGTGTGGCTAACACAGATACCACAGATGACTTCTTCACCTATGCAGGCACTGCTATCTACTATTACTTTGCACCCCATACCTGTGCAGATGATGGTGACTGTGGCCTGTCCACCCCTCAGGTTAATATTAGCATGTTAATGTCTCATGCACAGTGTTGCCAATCAAAGCATTGAAATACTTACTGCATGCATCAGTTTAGCTCTGTGTTTTAATCATGGCCCATAGTTGTGAATCAGGTGCCACCTCCTTGCCACTGTTAGTTCATTTTGCTCTTTTCAAGATTCTCACTACACCTTTCTAAACATGCTGGAAAATATTAAGATAGAACCAAACACCCTAATACTGGGTGATTTTAACTACCCTGCCATTAACTGGGAAAACTACTCGTGTACCAACACCTTTGCCCAACGGTTCTTGGAATTCATAAATTCCAACGCCCTGGATCAACTAATCCATAGTCCCACCAGGGACTCCAATATCCTAGACCTGGTCATTACCAACATGGGAAATCAATGCTCCACACCTATGGTCAACCCCTCGTTAGTCAGATCTGACCATAAGCTAATCACCCTTAACATCTACATCCCACCCCCACCCCCCAGTAAGAAACCTCCATAAAAAACTTCTCCAAAGCCAACTTCATGCTACTCAAGTCAGAAGTGACAAACTTCATGACGCCCATGCAGACGGGAACTGAAAGTTCAACTGCTGAATCCTACACTAAGGCACTGTACGAGCACATCCACTCATGCATAAATCGTGCCATCCCAACTAGAACCAAGATTCTCTCATCCAAAAAAGGAAGCCAATCTGGTGGTCCCCTGCCATAAACAAACTTTACAACAAAAGGAAGAAACTGTTGCAGAAAAGAGGAAAATCCCAGGATGCAAAAAACTTCCTTACCAGCCTCAGTAAGAAACTGAGATCCCTCATAAAATCCTGCAAAGCTAGTTACAAAAATAAAATTGCCAAAGAATCCAAAGACAACCACAAGGCATTCTATAACTATGTCAATAATCTAAATGGCAATGCTCAGATCTGCTCTGAGCTAAAACAGAATGGCATTAAATATACTGATCCCAAGGATATTGCCAATATTCTGACAGATCGATTCAGTGCCAACTTCACCCCCCTCTCACCCCCTAAATGGCCCATCTCAATATCGTAAGATTGCCAAATTCTGGTAATAACGGCCACACAGGTAAAAAACGCACTCTCCAAAGCTAAGAATACAGCATCCATGGGACCAGATGACATCCTGGGCTGTGTACTACATGAACTACAATATGAACTGGCACCTCACCTAAGTGTCATGTTTAATCATAGCCTCACCTCAGGTTTTGTGTCCACTGAGTGGCGCAGAGCTACAGTTATCCCACTCCACAAGGGGCGATCCACCTTGGATCCCAGAAGCTACCATCTCATCAGTCTGACAAGCCTTATCTGCAAGGCCATGGAGCGTATTACCATGGAACTTATAAACAAAGACATTGGCAACCTTCAAACACTGGACCCCACCCATTTTGGGTTCGTGAAGGGCCGATCTTGTTCTCCTGAACCTGATTGACTTCTTCGAATTAGTCTCCAGAGCCATGGACAAGGGTAAGGTGGTCCACACAGCTTATCTAGACCTTGCCAAGGCCTTTGACACCATCCCCCACTCTGGAATCATAGATAAACTTACTAAGCTGGGCATTAATCCCTACATCACCCAGTGGGTTGCTAACTGGCTTACTGATAGAACCCACACTGTAAAAGTAGCCGACTCCAAATCCAGCTCCAGACAAGTGACAAGTGGAGTACCTCAGGGTTCAGTCCTAGGACCGCTCTTGTTTGGCATCTACTTCTCTGAAGTACAGGCCAACACTAAGGGACTCTGGATAACAAAGTTCACAGATGACTGCAAACTGGGAGCCATTATTGAATCCCCAAATGATGTGGATACTCTACAAAAGGGCCTTACAGAAACAGATGCTTGGTGCCAGAGCCATGGGCTCAAGCTCAATGCCAAGAAATGTATAGTTATCCCCTTTGGGAAAAAACATGTATCCGTGAATTACCATATAGGTGGCAGTACACTAAACACCGAAAGTGTGATAAGAGACTTAGGGACACAGGTGGACAGTGGTCTCACCTTCGATAACCACATCGCCACAGCAGTCAGGAAATCCTTCTATGTGGCACACCTCATCACTAAGGGCTTTTCATCCAGAAAAAAGGAGGTCATTGTCCCACTGTACTCAGCCCTCATTAGACCCATTATAGAATACAACGCCCCATTTGGTATGTATCTCACAAGACATCTGCAACAATTGGAAAGGCCTCAGAAATACCTCACTAAAAGAATCACAGGCCTAAAGCAGATGCCCTATGCTGACCGCCTTAAAAACCTCCAGCTATACTCTGTCACATATCATTTACTCAGAGGCGATCTCTGCTTAACATACAAGGCCATGCCAAACCCAGAGCTGTTGGACATGCTACACTTAAAGAAATCTCAATCCCTCGGAGCCACACGCTCCAGGGATCTAAACCTTGTCATCACAAGAAACAAAACATGCTGGAGGGATAGGTTCCTGACCCAGAGACTCTCCAGACACTGGAATAGATTGCCCATACATGTCAAGCAGAGTGCCTCTTTGGCCCTCTTCAAAAGGAACCTTGATGATTGGATGGGAGAAAGGAAATTCACCCCGGGGATCACGTCAGTCACCCTGCTAGACAGGGGTCCAGGGAAGTAAATAGTGTGGGAAGAAATAGCCAGGGAATTGTTATGGCTAGGCTTGTATAGGACCTAGGGCTGATAGCCTAGTACCAACCTATTAACCTATGAACCTATGAACCTAGATGGGCTAACTCTCTTTAGAGCAGACAGATGTAAAGCACTGAGTGGTAAACCTAAAGGTGGTGGTGTATGCATCTATTTTAATAACAGATGGTGCAAAGCCTGTAAGCTGGTTCAGTCATACTGCTCCAATGATGTGGAAATACTGAGACTAAAATGCAGACCTTTCTATGTATCCCTCCAGTGCTAACACCACTGAAGCTCAAAATAAACTCCATAATATTATCTCTATGAGCTACAAAGCAGAAACATGGAATTTGCACATGTGATAGCAGGTGATTTCAACAGAGCTGAGCTTAAGGAGGTGCTACCCCATTTTATCATTATGTATATTTCCCCACCAGAGGGGAGAATACCTTAGACAAAGCTTTCAGCAATATTAAAGGAGCCTTTAAAGCTTTGGACCACCCCAACATAGGCAGCTCTGATCACACTGCCACCCTGCTTTTGCCTACCTATTAGATGGCTTTGATCAGAGAAAAAATGACAACTAAACAGATCAGAGTCTGGCAGGAGGGTTCCAAAGATTGCCTTCAGGACTGCCTCCATACCACCTGCTGGGAGGTCTTCAAAGAAGTGGCTATGCACAAACTCCAGTAAGACATAGACACCTATACCGAATCGGTTCTTGCCTACATAAATAAATGTGTGGAGGATGTAAACACCATGAAAGCCATCACTATAAGAGCTAATCAGAAGCTCTGGCTCACCAGGAATGTCTATGAGCTACTGAGGGAAAGAAACCCAGCCTTCAAGGGAAATGACAATGAAAGGATAAAGGCAGCCAAGTCAAATCTGAAAAAGGGCATCAAAGAGGCAAAGAGGGATTATGGGAGGAAAATTCAGATCCGCTTGCAAGACATGAGGGACGCGAGAAGCCTATGGCAGGGAATACATCAGCTGACAGACTATAAGACCAAAACACCCCAATGTGATGACAGCTTGGAATTCCTAAATGAACTGAACTCCTTCCTTGGCAGATTTGAGGAGAAGAACACCATCGTAACTTCTAAAACAAACACTGACAAAGAAGAGATAGTGCTCACCTTAAATTGAGGAGGTGAGACTTCAGCTGTAGAAGGTGAATCTTAAGAAGGCTGCTGTACCAGATAACATACCTGGCAAGGTGTTGAAGGAGTATGCTGATCAGGTTCATCTGGTACTGACAGATATCTTCAGCTCATCCTGTGCTATGCAGAAAGTTCCCTTGCATTTCAGGGAAACAAGTATTGTTCCACTTCTGAAGAAACCCAACTCTACCTGTCTCAGTGACTTCAGACGGGACACCTTAACCTCAAACATCATGAAGTGCTTTGAGAGGATTGTGAAGAAGCATCTGTCTGTGGGTCTACCTAAGTCCTTCAATCTGCTCCAGTTTGCATACCAGGCAAATAGATTGACTGCACATGAGATATCAGCTGCACTACACCTTGCACTAAAACACCTAGAAGGGAGTAACAGCTACATAAGGCTGCTGTACATCAATTTCAGTTTTGTGGTTAACATTGTGATACCGATGCAACTGGTGGATAAGCTCGTGAAACTTGGGGTAAACAAGCACCTATGTAACTAGACTCTTGACTTTTTGATTGGTAGACTTCAATAGACATAAGTTGGAAACAACACCTCTCAACTCATAGTCCTGAATACTAGTGTTTTCCAAGATTGTGTGCTCAGCCACTTGCTCTTCACCATCCTCACCCATGACTGTACTGCAAAACATAACTCAAACCATATTATAAAATTCACTAATAATACCACAGTCATGGGTCTCATTAGTGGTGGGGATGAACATAACTACAGGGATGAGGTGAAGACTTTGCTTGCCTGTTGTGACATGAACAATCTGGACCTGAATGTTAATAAGACCAAAGAAATGATTATGGACTTCAGGAGAAAGGCAACAGTTCACCAACCACTCACTATCAAAGGGGAGGTAGTAGAGAAAGTCAAAACAACCAAGTTCCTGGGCCTTCACATCTCAGGTGATCTCGCCTGGACTGTTAATACAACCATATAATCAAGAAGGCTCAACAGAGGCTTCACCTTCTGTGAAAGCTCAAAAAGGCCAGGCTCCCACTCTCTGCTCTCACCACTTTTTACAGGGGAGCTATCAAGAGCATCCTCACTAGCATGGCTTGGCAACTACACAGTTGTTGAGAAGAAGAAATTACAGAGGGTGGTGAGAGTGGCTGAGAAAATCTTGGGCACAAACCTCCCTTCTATTCAGGAACATTCTTTACAAGAGCAATAAAGGGAACATACAAAATATTAGCTGATTCGACCCATCTGGTCCACAACTGGTTCTCACAACTTGCATCTGGAAGGCGATACAGCAGCTTCTGCTGTAGTACTAGTAGATTCAGGAATAGTTTGCATACTACAGCTGTGAGACTTATTAACTTGAACACCAACCATAATATCAGTCATGAGTGGAGTCCCACAGAGTTTGGTCCTGGGCTCTCTCCTGCTTGGTATCTACCTCTCTGAAGTCCAAGCCAACACGAAGGGACTCTGGATGACAAAGTTCACAGATGATTGCAAGTTGGGAGTTATTATTAACTCCCCAAGTGATGTTGACATCCTACAGAAAGGTTTCACTGAGGCCAACAACTGGTGTCAGAGCCATGGCCTTAAGCTCAATGCCAAAAAATGTGTCATCATTCCTGTTGGGAAAAACCCAGTTTCCATGAATTACCACATCAATGTCCACTGAACACAGAAGGCATTATGAGAGATGTGGGAACACAGGTTGACAGCAACCTCTCTTTTGACCACCACATTGCCACTGTGGTCAGAAAGTCCTTCTATGTGGCACATCTCATTACTAAGGGTTTTGCATCGCGGAATAAAGCGGTCATTGTCTCCATCTACTATTTCCTCATTAGGCCAGTCATCGAGTACAATGCCCCATTTGGCATGTACCTCACTAAACACCGGCAACAACTGGAGAGGCCACAAAAGTACCTCACAAAGTGGATCCTAGGCCTTAAAACTTGTCCTATATAGACAGACTCAAAAAACGCCAACTATTCTCTGTCTCATATTGCCTGCTAGGAGGCAATCTCTGCTTGACTTACAAATCCATGTCTGACCCAGCTCTGTTAAAAATGCTACATCTAAAGAAATTCCAATTCCTCCGCACTACACACTGAGACCTCAACCTCATTACCACAATCATCATAACATGCTGGAGGGACAAGTTCATAACACAGAGACTGCCCATGCTATGGAACAGATTTCCCTTACATGTTAAACAGAACACCTCACTGACCCTAGTGGATGAGAAATAGAAAATTCACCCCGGGGATCACTACAGTGGCTCTACTTGACAGAGGCACTGGGAACTAAGATTGGGTGGCACAATGCCAGGGTAATCCTATGGGCTAGGCTTGTAAAAGCTCCAGGGCCATTAGCCTAGAACACACCTGTGATACATCGAAGCTCTTTTTTCTTTTAATCCTGCTGCTCTGAGCAATTACCACCGGTATTACTATTAAGCAATATGATGGCTATACTGAGCCATGTCTAAGGTTAACAAGTGCAATACAGTAGCTAAACAGCTGCTATTTACTAGTCTCTATTTATTCTTCGTATTAAAGTGAAGGGATTTGGTGGTGGGTATTTATTTATTATCATTGGATAATGAGTATTAAGTGTGTTTTTCTAATGTGAACTACCTCTTGCATGTCATATGTGTTATTTTCTTCCTTATGTTATTCTCTGATACCACTGTATCTTTATTTGCACTACTTTTCTCTCATGAGCTGACATTTGTAATTTCATTTAGGCTGCACTTGTGTGGTCCTAAATGACAACAAAGTTTGAATCTTTTGTTGAATCTTTTGCCAAATAGGTGACCCTGTGGAAACAGACCCTGCATGAAATGCTGATATAGGTTGCATATGTGGATGTAGGAAATAATGTTCACTGCCTGGAAGGTGCACAGACCCATTGCATGTAATACCACAGACACTACACACCATCTGGCAGGTGATATAGTGGACATCCTTCCAGTTAATTAGCAGATGCAGATGCCATGTTGGAGCAAGTAAAGCCTTGATAGCAATATGGGTACAGTCAATGGCCCTTGAGACTTCAGGAAAACAGGCTCTTGCATAGCATGTCCACATAGTGATGGTTCTGTCCTCTACTATCTGTGGAAACCAACTATATTCCTCTACTTGCATAAGCATCACATCAAGGAACTGGTGTAGGCTTTGCAGTGTTGAGGCATGTGAGAGCTCTCTGTAGCCAAGTTGGATAATATGCACAAACCTTCATATCCATTGGGTTATGTAGTCCATGTATCCTGCAGTTTTATCTAAGGACAGAACATATCTTATGATGTCACTGTCCACATAGTAGAAGCTGACTATGTCCCAATAATGGAGGTGATGGCATGCAAGACTCTTCTACAATGTAGATGCAACTTTGTGGAAACTAAAACATGCTGACTGGTTAAAGCAGATGTCACTCCTAGCATCGCAGCAGGAGTAATACGCATGCCCACTGAGAAATAATGGTACTCAATAAGCTGATTGTACAAATTTTATACATTTCTGAATTGTGCCTCCATGTTTGATTTCATCGATGCATAGGAGATGGTTGTCATTAGCACATGATGCTCATTTGCATGTCATTATGCAGCCAAATGCACGTGATGCAGAAAGCTATTTTCTGGCTAATATGGTCACAATGCGTGCATCCCTGAATTTCCTGTCCTTATATGTCATCTCTCACAGTGCTATTTCACTTAACAAAAAGCACTATTTTTCCGAACACCCCCCCCCCCCCCCCCAAGTAACATTAGGAACAGCCTATTTTAAAGGAACAAACATTTAAAATGCATGTATTGCCTCATCATAAAGAACATGGTCAGTAGCAACTGCAACAAAATATCTTAACTTTCTAGTGAGTCATGAGACTTAAAGCAGGAGTATATTTTTAAATAATTCCATACATAAGTAAAACTTTTAAAAATCGCAGATTTTGTTGATCTAGTCTTAGAATATTGAAGTACTTCCCATTTAACTATAGGAAATTTTCTCATGTCATTTACAACATTACTCTGCAGTTTAGCATAAGGTGATATGAATAAACTGCCTTGGAAGAGATTATATGAAAAATCTTACATAACTGATACTTGCATGCAAGCTGACTTCATCAGTACTCTCTATTTAAGGTGCAGTGATAAGCAGATCTTGGCAAATAAACTGTGAAACAGAAAATTATGAACTTATATCCATTTTCAATACACTTAGAACATACAGTTGTTATAATCTAAAAGCTATTGGTCTAGCACTTAATTTCAAATTACAAAAATGTTCACAAGATGTTACCTTAAAATGGTGATACACACCTTATTAATACTAGATAAAATTCTAACTCAGAATATATTTCTTAACAAAGAAATATGAGAAGGCCTCATACATATTTCAAATAATCATTAACAAAGCTCAGTCCCACTGTTTAGTGATCCATTTAATCCCTTTAAAGAGTGTTCAAAATAATGGTTATTATTTGAGAATAAAACCGCATACAATAGACAGCTTAGTGTGTTCCATGGGATACATTCTTCTGAGAGAGCCTGTTTTGATACAATAGTTTTTGTGCTGTACAAAACACCGTTCTGCTTTTTATTACCTTTAGAATAGGCATGTAAACATTGCAAAGGCTTTATTTTCTGATTGGCATTATAAAGTATAGTGTATATGCCTATTTTTTCAGTTTGAACTGGTAACTCAGCTAGAAGCTGTTATGTTCCATTTAACCGGTCTGGCGACTGAAAGCTCCTGTGGACTAGTTATTACAAGTCATTTTACTGATATCTCTCTCTCTCTCTCTCTCTCTCTCTATATATATATATATATATATATATATATATATATATATATAAAACTTCATTAGATCGAACTTTTAAATGTTCGAAGACGATATGACCGAGACCATATCATCGAACATTTAAAAGTGCGAAAACTGAGGCAGAAACAAAAAAAAAAAAAAAACAAAACCTGCGTAGCAGGGGGGCAAACCCTCCTGCACACCCCACATCCCCCACTACTTAAATATACCAACTCCATGATTGCACTACATTGTGGAAAAGGGAAATCTTCCCGTTCCGCACTGTACACGGATCTCCATTCAGTCCATTCGAACTTTTAAAACTTCGATCATATGGTCTCGGCCATATGAGATTCGAACTTTTAAAGGTTCAATCTACTGAAGGGGACCCATATGTGTATACATAAATATATATATATATATATATATATATATATATATATATATATATATATATATATATAGACATATATATATATATAGACATATACACACACACACACACACACACACATATATATATACATATACATATACATATATATATATATATATATATATATATATATATATATATATATATATATGCATTTTTTTTGTCAAATGCCATAAATAGTAGTGTGTGTGTGTGTGTGTGTGTGTGTGTGTGTGTGTGTGTATGTGTGTGTGTGTGTGTGTGTCTGTGTCTGTGTGTCTGTGTACACTACCAAACATGTATGTATGTTCTACATCATTTTTTGCCGCATGTCTGCCAACCACATCAAGCCACCTGTCAATCAAACATTACACTGCCTGAGGGGGCTGTCATTCAGGCTGTCACGAGGGTACTTTGTACTCTCACTGGCATTCCTGCAATGAGTGTTTTTTTCATTTTATGGTCTAACCCCATTCCTGGTAGTGACTTCAGCATTTGTATCACTGTAAGGGCTTCCTATGCCCCCTGGTTTGCACAGGCATGCTTCCCAAAATGTATCAATAGGTGCTACCATCACTGGCTTAGGTAGCCATGCCTTCCTGGAATCCACTCCCCACATTCTCATGGGCCTCCATTCTCCAGTCTAAGCTTTGTCATCAGGGCAGTGGTGCAAGCTGGTGAGAACCACAGCCCCAAGCCCACCCCACAAGATAAGCATGACCCGTCCTCTTTGCCTGTACCATCATGCAGGTTGTGTAGGTTATAGTCAGTGCAAATGGGATAGGGAGTGATGGATATTTTAAAAAGGATATATATGAACGACAGTGGTACAGCAGATAACATTGCTTTTTTTATAGTGTTTGGTTCTCCAGTCTAATTCTTGGATGGGGTGCCTTCTGTGTATTTTATTTATTTCCTCCCTATGTCTGTATTGACTTTTGCCAGGGTTTCCCCTTTCTTCTTTCATCTAAAAAATATTCTGTTATGTGAACTGGCAGTCCTCTTAAAGTTGTTATGTGTGTGTGCAGTGTGCATGGGAGAGTATGCATGTGTAACCTAAGAAGGCCTGGAATATTAATGCTCTAGCTGTGATTGGTTTCCTTCCTGCCTTACATTGCTTGCCAGAACAGGCTTGAACTTTCTCTCTTTCTCTCTCTCTCTCTGTCTCGCAATTCTAAATATGATTAAGCAGATGGTAGGGGACAAAATAAAGACATAGAGATAGGTTGACCTGAACCTATAAGCTAGGTGCTCTTCCAAATGAAAAAAAATGACATCATATAAAATATGATGGTCAAAGATCTGTAACCATGCTTGCATTTTAAAGCGATATGTTGAATCACTATTGCACTTTTTAGTATTTGGTTCTGATCTGTTTTTGAGTACTAGGTGTTGTCAGGTAAGAGTCATATCAAGACTCACATTAGAAAAAGGTTATTTGGTCCATACATTTCCCAGGTTCAGCTGATATCTATGGCTGAGCTTTTAGTACTTTACTGTTGGCAGACAGCTACATGGCTGTGTACAGCAAAGTCAATAATAACACTTTCCAAGCTGCCTCCAGGAATAATAGATTTAATAGAACAAAACTCTGGAGAATCTGCATCATATTTACCCATTTTGTGAGCAGATTTTGTTACAGTTATTTCTTTTCTAATTCAGTTTGAAGACATTATGAGAGTCTGTCTACAAAACTGTGGTTGCCAACTTAGTTATCTGACAGATTTTCAGTGGAGTAAGTCTTGTCGGGCAAGTGCAGTTGTATATCTAACAGCAGCAGTCATCACAGACCAGATTAAAATGATACACAGCATAATATGTAATTGCCTTATTTTATGTGATCCATTCTGTCAACTTCAGCCTTAACCCCTACCTTCCTCTAGCACTAATAAGGTTGCAGCTCCTTAAAACCATTCCCAGACTCCAGCTCATCTCCCTCTTCCATAATGTTCTGCACCTCTTATCATCTTCAGATCTTTTTTGCTGCTAAACAGCTCACATCTGAGAAAATGTCCTCTGGCTATATTTAGTGGTTTCATAGGTTCATAGGTTCATAGGTTGGTACTAGGCTATCAGCCCTAGGGCCTATACAAGCCTAGCCATAACAATTCCCTGGCTATTTCTTCCCACATTATTTACTTTCCTGGACCCCTATCTAGCAGGGCGACTGACGTGATCCCTGGGGTGAATTTCCTTTCTCCCATCCAATCGTCAATGTTCCTCTTGAAGAGGTCCATAGAGGCACTCTGCTTGACATGTATGGGCAATCTATTCCAGAGTCAGGGGAGTCTCTGGGTCAGGAACCTATCCCTCCAGCATGTTTTGTTTATTGTGATGACAAGGTTTAGATCCCTGGAGCGTGTAGCTCTGAGGGATTGGGATTTCTTTAAGTGTAGCATGTCCAACAGCTCTGGGTTTGACATGGCCTTGTATGTTAAGCAGAGATCGCCTCTGAGTAGACGATATGCGACAGAGTATAGCTGGAGTTTTTTAAGGCGGTCAGCGTAGGGCATCTGCTTTAGGCCTGTGATTCTTTTAGTGAGGTATTTCTGAGGCCTTTCCAGTTGTTGCAGATGTCTTGAGAGGTACATACCAAATGGGGTGTTGTATTCTATAATGGGTCTAATGAGGGATGAGTACAGTGGGACAATGACCTCCTTTTTTCTGGATGAAAAGCCCTTCGTGATGAGGTGTGTAAGATGCTTTAAGTGTTTTCAATATTTTGTCTTGGTTGTTTACAGGACTGCATCTGCACTCAAATCACGTCTTTGCATTTTTCTGTCAAATTCTGATTTTTCTTGACTGTTGCCTTCTATGCTCGCATAATTTGTAGTCTAAGATATTGTGATGGGTTCAGTTTTAAAGTGTCTTTTTTTTGGTTACTCTATTGCAGCATTACTTAGATTTTTTTGTGGTGTTTGAAATGTGTGTGTGTGTGTGTGTTTGTGTCTGCGTGTGTGTGTGTGTGTGTGTGTTTGTGTCTGCGTGTGTGTCTCATATAATGAATAAGCATTAAACAATTGGGATTTAAAAGATGTTAGAAGTGTGGCTGCTAGATTTCCTCACAAGACAGTCATTTATATTTTGTATGCATGGAAGTGTGATGCTCCTTTTTTTTACATTTGGCTATCATCATGGCCTATCCCCTGATTAACCACATTATGTACATTATCCTCTGCTATGTATTTAACCTTGTAGCTACACTTAACCTAACTGGCAATTACTGACTGAATTTCATGAAAACCCCATAATATCATAGCTCATGTACTCATTACAGCTGAGTGCACTTCCAGGAGTTTTTGCAGTTACCTTCTACTGTGCCTCTAAGCATCAAATGTTGTTCATATTTGCATTAATAATTGCAAAACCATGCTACATACAAGGTGTCAGAACAGTTTATCTTCAAGCATACGTGATGGAAAACACAATTGTATTGATTTTTTTACCTCTGTCTAATACAGCTAAAGAGATACTGAATATTATTTGCATGCTGTTTATTTGTGTTGTAATCATTTTCTTACTTCTCTGAATATCTCAACATTCAGGTAACACAGGCAGAACTGCATAACCTCATATGAAAGCTCACAGCTAGATGTAGAAAGTCCTGCTGGCAGTATGTGTCTTACTTAAAGGGTTACTGAGATATAATAAACTGTTTATATAACACTACAAAATTAATATTCACTGTCTTTATTTCTGCTTATAAAATTAAATTTAAAGCATCAAATTGAATGAATGCCACTAATGTAAAGATTGATTTACAGTTTTCTTTTAACACTTATGGTTCCAGAGATATGAATATTTGTTTGAACTGTAAGGTGATAACTTCAAGCCACACCCATTGGGAGTTAAAGGTACACACTCAAAAGAGCTGTAATGGAGGGAATGGTACTCCCCTGCTACCCTAAATGCCTCTTTACTAACATCAATACATGCAGCAAATGCATCCTGTACCATCACAGATTTTTTCTAAATACTGAAAATATTGTCAGCCTTTTCTGTTTGAAACTGTTATTGGTACTGTATGACCTGTGCAACTTTTTGCCTATTGGAATTCAACAAGAATTTTAAAATTTCCACAAATGCCTTGAACTGCTGTAATAATATTCCATGGTATTATTTTATGAATTTGATTTTCTTTAATGTTTACTTTGGATCTTTTCTCCCCAGGCCTCCTCTGAAATGGGGCTTTGACCCAAAGGGATTTTACTAGTAAACAAACACAAGTAAAATAAAAGAAATAATACATTTTCCAAAGTTTTAGCACAGAAGAAATGATGCTAGCAAAAACATTGATCTTGAAGGCCTTATTCTGTAGAGTGGAGTCTTCTAACGAATCAATATCTCATAAGAAAAAGGATACGAACAAAATGGATGGGGCATGGACGTCTAGGTTGTCTTTCGGAACCACCCCATCCCTCTTAAGAAACTTGAATTGTGCAAGGTTTCAGCAGTTAGTTCCAAGTTTGTTCAGATAAATCAGTTGAAGAAGACTTCTTGGGCAGGTGTTTCCCAACTAGAAGTCTGTGCTAGAAGGCCCTGCTCCTAGAAAAAGACTGAGTAATGTGTTTTCCCTTTCTCAGCCTGAATTAACCGAGTTCCTTTTTTCTCATGAGTCCTCACTCTGCCTTGTCAGTATAGTCCTTCCACTCTTTTGGCTAGTTCTCCTTGCAAGCAAGAAGGTTGCACCTGACATACTGAAGGTCTGGCAAGAACCTGATGATGTAGCTCCTATCCAGAGGATAACTAACCAAGGAGAACTACTAAGAGTTAACTGAAATTAGTACACCACTGAACTAGTCCTCTTGTTCGATTGCTACCGTGCTACTTATTCATAATATCTTCTTTTTGTAGCTATCCTACCCTTAATTTTTTTCACTATGATTTCTGAAAAAATCAGCTGTAGCACCTACTTACTGCTTCTCTGATTGTTTTTTTTTTTCTCAAAGCTTCCCGCGATCCAGTATCTGGATCAGTAGGGAAATTAGATCTATCATATCTCTTCCTGATTCACCCATCATATTTCTTGCTTTCTTTCGTCCTTTTTTTGCACTTCCAGCATGCCTTGCAGCTTTTAAAACATGCCATTGGTATTATTCACCATCTTTCTCTCTCTTCTTTTCATTTCACAAGCTTTGATATTGGTGGCATGCTAAGACTGCAATCCAAAGCTGTAATTCCCAATAGCTAATTACTGAGATACTGAAATAAAAAAAAAACACAATAATGGTACTGCATTTTATATTGTTTCAACTGGTCCAGTTGGGGTAATGCGTTTATTATTTTAGCTGGTCTAGTCGTAATAAGTTCCAGAATGCTGCCTGGTGTTCTGCTTTACCGATTAAATAAGATGTTTCTTCAGTTTGTGATATTGATACGAACTAATCTAGAGTGTATTCCAGCACTGAATCACTGTCTTAAAATCTACTCAATCTGGTTCGCCAGCTCGTAGTTAAGAATAGAATTTAAACTGTTCTGTTTTCTTGTACCTTAATTTTGCAGATAATACCACTAGTGTTTGCTGATTACATTACAGTGGACATGGTGCATCATAACTCCATTCATATTCTAAAAAACAAACTGTCCTAACTATATGCTACTTTTGGTTATAGAGTAGACAGCTGCTAAATTTCTGAACCCTGTATGTTAATAGATATGGAATCTCATTATGCTTGCTATGTAAACTGCAATTTTGTCCATCTACTTCTGTCTATAGTGTGAATAGATAGTGAAACTCAATGCATTTTAATTGTGTTGAAAGATAAATGAACAGCTAGCGGAATTGAATGCAATTTACTTCTGTTTAAAGCTGATACTGGAATTCGCCACATTTATTGTTTTGCATGCCATTACTGTGACCCTCTTTTCTCCCCTACCCTGCCCCATTTCCCACATGCCCCCCACTACCTCTACATTTATCTCAACCAAACCACACCTCTACCCTCCATCAACCAATCACATTCCATAATTCAACACGAACCTAAGAAGTATAGTCAACAAAGTCCACGATTTCCATGCCACTATATACCTATATAGCCCCAGTAGCACTGCACTAACCAAAACCTGACTAAAACCAGAAATTAATAGCAATGAAATACTCCCTCCAAACTGTAATATACACAGATGTGACAGAAAGAATACGTGGGGTGGAGGGTTTGCTATTATTTTCAACCAAAACTTAAACCTGGAACTTATTAATCCACTTACTACCCCTGCTACCAATTCTGAAATACTATTCTATAAACTCAAAGTTAACTCATACATATAATAATTATTGCTATCTACATCCCCCCTGGCAATAACCATAAAAGAATAGGAGACATCCTCCTCTGGATATCCCTTTCCTTCCCCCAAGAAACTATCATCATGGCCGACCTCAACATTGATTGGCTATATTACAACACAGATAGCCACACAGATTTCATCAACTTATATGGTTTCTCTCAGGTCATTCAGTCTACTTCTAGAATAGAGAAAGCCACCAAAAGGGAATCAATTCTTGACTGGATTCTCACCAACAAACCTTCCCCAGCCTTCTAATTAGGCTGCCTCCCTGATGGCATTAGTGACCATCTCCCCATCTATTTACTCAGACACCATATTAATCCTGCAAGACAATCCTGCTTCCACCTAATTCGAACAAAAGGAATTTCATTACTCAAGCCTTCCTATCAGTCCTTAATCTCTGTGATTGGTCCCCACTCTGTTTTAATAACACCTTGAAGCTCTACCCTACAAAACTGCTAGAATAAAATCTCATTACACTCTAACTGTCCAAAAATAGCAAAACTTTATTAAATCTAAGAGAGAAAGACTGGTCACTCTGTGTTACTAAAAAAAACAAGCTAATTTCAATAGTTACAAACAATTACACAATAAATCAAAATCCCAAATCAAGCTTGACAAAAAAGCCTACTATTCTTCCACACAACAACAACACAACTACAACAATCCCAAGAAATTCTGGTCCTCAATAAAAAAAAACTCCTTTAACTTGGCAACACATCCTCTCCTATCTCCTCTACATCCTCAAGTATTGACAGCATTGCTACACAATTTAATACTTTGTTCACTAACTCCATACTTTTACTGACCAACTCACTTAACAATACTCCACCATTCATGCCTATATTATTTAGCAACTCCAGCAACTCCTTTTCCTTCAAACCTGCCAACACATTCACCATAAAAAAAATTCTCTCCAAACTGAAGCTTACACCTTTTGCAGCCGATAACCTACCTACTGAATTCTTACAAATAGCTGTTGCCTACTTCATAACTATCTTGATTAAATGTTCTATCTTAGAACAGCACATACCCACAAGCTGGAAAGGATCTCGCATTATTCCCTTCACAAAGAAGGTAACTCCACTGAGTTTTCCAACTACAGACCCATTTCTATCCTACGTCCTCTCTCCAAAATTCTTGAAAAGTGCATCCACATGCAACTATTAAACTACCCGTCATCCAATAACCTCTTAGCTAATACACAACATGGGTTCTGCCCTCATCATAGCACCATAACTGCCCTCCTACGCTTTCCCATTACCATAAACCATGACAGAAATAACAGACAATTTGTTTCCTCTATCTTCGTAGATCTTTCTAAAGCATTTGACAAGGTTCCTCACCAAAAGCACCTCAATGAACAAACATCTCTAAAACTCAGCTCCACTGCACTAGCCTGGTCCCACAACTACCTATCCAATCATCAGCAAGCTGTCAAATGGCAACAGGAACTCTCTTCACTTTTACCTGTCACCCTGGGTGTTCCTCAAGGTTCCATCCTTGGTCCCCTCCAGTTTGGTATATTCACTAACCGACTTCAGTCTTCAACCCCCTTAGCCTCTATAGTCCAATATGCGATGACTGAACTCTAATATGTGCTGCTCCTTCCCTCAACCAACTTGTCTACAAAACTTAACAATCCTTCCTATCCATAGAATCATGGCCAACTAACACTCTTCAAGAGAAACCTTGATGAGTGGATGGGTAACAGAAAATACACCCGTGGGATCACTTCATTGGCTCTGCTTGACAGAAGATCAGTTAATTAATCAATGGGGCAGCGAAAGCCGACACACCCTGGCTAGGCTTATAAATGTCCTCGGGAGATAGCCTAGTACCTACCTATGAACCTATCTAATTCACATGTTACACTGAATCCTTCTAAAGCCAAACTGATGCCCTTTCTCCACAATAAACCATGTGACCCCTATACCCCTTTCCAAATACATTCATCCAGCAACGCCTTAATATCAGTTGTATCCCACACAACGTTATTAGGCATTGTTATTGATATCAACCTAAAATTCGATGTTCACCTAGCACAGTCCATTAAAAAAACACATATAAAACTAGGTTCTCTATACAGAATTAAGGCTTTCCTTACAATTAACACAAAACAAGATATAACCAGAACACATCTCTTCACCCTCCTATATACATCACCCATCTTTACAAACCTAAGTAAGACAGATCTAGCAAAACTGGAAACCTGTTACAATAAAATAACAAGATTTGCCGCCAGCTCTCCCCACCGAACAGACCATTGCTCTGCCTTACAGCATCTGCATTGGCTATAATTATCCCACCAACTAACACACACTCAACTCTCCTTCGCACATTAACTCACCCACCAACCTGATAAATCCTTGCCCTTTGTCTCATGCTTCAACCCTACAATAATAATAAGAATGTCCGATCCTCCACCAAATTCCTCCTACATGTCAGCAAATCACACAATACAGCTGGTGACTCTCTCTATTTTTAACTACATCATCACAAAATGGAATTCCATACCCCAGACCATAATAACTACTCCCAACACATCTCACTTAAAAAAAAAAACTATCGAAAGAGTACCTAGGAAACAAATGGATCTGCTCATGCTCTAGTCCTTGTTGACAACTTCCACCTACTCTTTCCTTGTCCTCAATCCTTAGCGCACTATCTCCACTTATTTCTACTTATTCTCTGTCTGCATACCTAGACTCACCCTAATTGATTACTCCTCTTCTTCTTCTCACTCCCTCCTTTTTCCTTCTGTAGTTGCAACTTTCTTCCCAACATCACGATCTCTACAATCCTCCAACTCTTCCCACTTCTCTTATTTACCCTACTTCCCTGTTTACTTTCTATCCCCTCAAGCTTGTCTCCCCTTCCTCAGAACCCTCTACATTACATAGAGTATACTTAAATTACATCTTCTGCTTCATACTCACAGTTGATTTATAGTATACCTACAGATCTAAACTATCCAGCTATATACTACTTTCCTCTGGCTCAGCTGATTACACCGTCAGCCTCTGTCAACTATATGTCACAAAAATCAAACCTCTGTGCACAAAAAGGACCTTATTAAATGTTCTATAATTTATTTCCCTAGGAAAATACTAAATTATTAGGCTCTTACTTGTATTTTTTTTTTGTAGAATCTTCTAATTATTGTTTACTCTCCAAATAGTCTTCTCTGTAAAAGTTTTTTTGTAATAATTAACTGTACTTACTCTGGAGCTTTTCTTCTTGGGCCTCCACTAAAAATGGGCTATCACCCAGTCAGACTATCCCAATAAAAAAAAGTAAATAAATAAATAAAATAAAATAAATAAATAAACAAACTAGCCAAGATCCTCTGTCTTCTCAAGGGCAGTGATTCTTGGAGAAAAACTCCACTGGCTAATGCCATAGTAGTGGCAGCAACTGTCAAAAGAGAACCTATCCATCAGTCTACCCAACAGATAAGGAATTTAGAGCACTGTACTACTTTGAGTTCTACATTTACATGTCTAGTATTTTTGTGATTAGTATGCTAAACTACATGGCTCACATGAAAAGATATCAGTGTGGCATGCCCAGCTCCATATCACAGAAGGATAAAACCCTGTCTGTAAACCAGATGACTTGTATTCAACAAGAAACACAAGCACTGTTGGGATTAGACAGGGGAATATGGAAGTGAGTGGCCACTGATGGCCAGTTGGCCCCCCCATCCCATAGGGATGGATGTGGCTTGGTTCATTGCGCTAGTGGCACCCAGAGAAAGACAGAGATGTATTGCTTGTAGCCATGGGTTTATTGAGCTCACACTGTAGTACTTATGATTCCCTTAGCAAATGGCTGGCATTGTGGAACATGCATGCACCCTTTATTAACACTTATGGAAGCTTAGAAGCCACGGCAGAGAAAGTGAGCAAGGAAAGGTTGCTGGAGCAAATTTGCTAGAGGGTTCAAGCCATGTCTGGTCAAGAATGGTCAAGCCTGGGAGGAATTAATGAGCTGACTGTGTACAGGTGGTGGAGCCACTGGATGATCCTGCAGACTATGAAAAAAAAAAGAATTTAAATTGGCTTGGCTGACAAGATGTCCTGCACATTCCATAACTTGCAACTATGTGATCTAAACAATAAGTTAAGTCTGGCAGGTGTCGCATGTCTCTTGTATTCAGATGAGGCACTGTGATGGGTTCAGGTTGTTTATTGTAGATAAACACATCAGGATCTGTAACTGGAACGTATACTTAAGCTAATTGACTGACTCATTTCTTTATACACACTCGCATGTACATCTCCATTCATGCCTGCACTCACTCTGGCTGAATATACAAAATGGCACTGATCTTGCACGTGCTCAGTAACTTATAGACATGTGCTATCTAGCTACAGTGGCTGATTAGGTACAATATACACAATGATCTATATCCTCCCTCTTTGATTTGTTTGACATGCAATAGGAGAACAAGATATTTTACAAGCTAGGTATCACATCAACATATAATAACAAATTAATTCAAGTCCAGGTCACTGTGTATCTTGGATTGGGTCTGGAAATTCTACCCGATCTGGTCACATAAAAACTTTTACTTGGTTTAGCAACAGGGACAGTCTCTGGGGATTCTTTTACTATTGTAACTTCAGGTATTACATCAGGATTACTTGAAGAAAGTACACTGTCCTCTGGAATTTGAACAAGTGTAGAGTCACCCTGAGAAATAGAGTGTCTGGCACAAGCAATCTGCTGATTCACTGGTTCAGAGACTGGCAGTATGTGTCTTCGATTCCTCCTGAAATACATTCCATCAGATTGTATAATCTAAGATCTCATTTCTTCACAAATATTTTTGATGATTCCCACTCGGTCATATTCTTTAGATGTTTGCATTCTCATGATCTCTCGTTGTCTTAATGGTCTGAGAGGTTTGCTGGATTTATTGTATTTCAACTTTTGTGACTGACGTTTTTTTCAAAAGTTGAGTCTTGACAATTCTGTTCTTCTTTGCATTTAGCATCAATAATTATTTGCTGATCAAAAGAGTTGTTCTGGTCTGTCTGGACATCAATCTCTGAGAAGATGAACCAAGCAAATTATCTCAAGGAATGTTTGTGAGATTAAGTAGGTTAAGAAAAACATCTGTACCATCTCTCCTGGATTTCTCCAACAAGTACTTTGTACTTTGATCTGCCCGCTTAGCTAATCCATTGGACTGTGGATACTCAGGACTACTAGTAACATAAAAAAAGTCCCAAGACGCAGCAAAATTCTTGAACTGCTGACTTGTAAACTGCTCACCATTGTCAGATATGACTTTGCGCACTACCATGAACAGAAAAATGTCTTCAATTTCAATTGCTGCTTGCTTAGATGGATCTGGTTTTAAGCCAGAATTGGTAAACAAATGACTCATGTAAGCAACTCCTTTTAGTTTGAATTTATACTTCTAAGGATTCAGTTTAAGATTTACTTCATGAGCATGGTCTATAACTTTCATGAGGTTTCTATCATGTTTGTCTTTGGCACTGGCCCCTACAATAATGTCGTCTACTGTAATAGCATATGGATAACCTGAAAAAAATTTGTTCCATCGCATGTTGAAATACTTCACAGGCAAAATTTATCCCAAATGATATTCTCAAAAATCTGTATCTACCAAATGGTGTACTGAAAGTGGTTAACAATGAAGATTTGTGATCCAGCGAAATTTGCCAAAATTAACATTTTGTACCTAAGACAGAAAAAACAATGGCATTTGGCATGAGAGCATCTACTTCTTCTACGTTATACATAGGATGATGAGGATGGTTAAGCACTTTGTTTAAATCTCTCAGATCAATACATATTCAAATATCATCTGAGCTTTTCTTATGAGCTACAACCATGGAGAATACCCATTCAGTCGGTTCTTTTACTGGAGTAAGGACACCTAAATTCACCATTTTGTAAAGCTCTGCTTTTAGTTTGCTCTGCATTGCTACCAAAACTTTCCTTGCTGGTCTGACAACTGGGCTTACTTCATGGTTTAACTTCATGGAATATGTGACTGGAAGTTTGCCAAGCTCGTCTTTGAAAATATCACCGTATTCACTATAAATATTCTGTGTAAAACTATCATTGTTGTTCAGACTTATATGGTGGACCTCTTTTTAAATGAAATCAGTCCCATTCTCAAACTGTCTTTGAGGCTTAACAATGCCTGCACATGTCTTTTGACTATGTAAAAATGCAAGATATAGCTGTTCCCAGCAGAATGGATTGTGAAAACCACAGCGTCAACAGTTTGAATCTCTTTGCCACCATAAGCAACTAGTTTTGCGCACTTTGTTGAATCAAGTTTCTCATCAGCTTTTACTTTAGCAAACATTTGTGCCTATATACCATTGCACTTGGATCCAGTGTCTACTTTAAGCTGTACACGTTTCCCATTAATCTGAAAAGTACAAAATATTTCATTCTTTGCTGCCAACTGATAATCTACTGTGTTAACTGTTTTATCAATCACAGAGACACCATCAACATAGAAAGTTCGCTAACAACTCTCTATCTGATCTACCTGCTTCTTCAGATGCTCTCTTAATAAAACTATGTGCCACTTTAGACTTGCAAAGGCTTTTGAAAAGATTCTACTTTTTACATTTATGACACTGCTGACCAAAAGCTAAATACTTTGGTCATTTAGGTTCATGACTGCCTCCACGATTTCAACAGTTAGCAATGAGGTTGGGTATTATGGCCCCATTTGGTTTATATTTCTTTTTGATCTTAGCTTTATCTTGTTCACTATCAACATTTGCACTGGCAGACACTGCATACACATTTTTCTCATCTGTAAGCATATTTGTATACTTTTCTGTAAGCTCATATATATGACAAATCTCAATGGCTTTGTTCAACATTAAATCACTGTCTCAAAGCAAAATCCTTCTCTCTGCATCATTATTAACATCACATACAAACCTGTTTTTTTTATCAACTCATCTCACAGATCACCAAATCTGCACACTTATGCTTTATTTCTTAAATCGGTAATATATGGTGCTATAGTTTCACCAGGCTTTTGATTTCTTGTATAAAATTTTGCCTTTCCATTGCAATATTCATTTTAGAGTTACACATTTCCCTAAATTTACATTTTAAGCACTCAAGGTCTTCCCGGATTTTAGCCTGTATCACAAAATGGCAGTTCTCCCCCTCCCTTGCATAAACAGCAGGTGCATACAAAAATGAAAGCTCTCTCTCAATGGCTTCTGAGCCAGATAAATTAAGAAGTATGAATGCCTTTGTATGTGCATCTTTATCAGAAAATGCAGCCTGTATAAAAATATCATATTCTTGCTGAAAGACTCTCCAGTTCTCAGCAATATTATTATCAAGCACCAGTAGTCCAAGTCTACAAAATCCATCTGCCATAACAACAAAATTTGTTTAAATATAAGCATAGACCAGGTACTTGCAATTATGCTCAACTGCACAGCAATCTCTTTGAAAAGGCTTCACTTTAACACTGTAAACACTGCGAACACTCCAGAAACTTCAGATACTTTGAAAAGTTTTAGTTAATGTGAAAAAGTAGTACTTTGCAAAAAAATGCGGTTGTTTTGGCCTTTTCGTACATCTAAACACTTTCAATTTCTGAACACGTTTGTATTTATTTAGAATACTTTTATCAGTATGTCACAATTTTGGACATTTCGTTTATATCAGTAATTATTTTAAAAGTTTTGAATGCTTTGCCACTTATTCGGTGACTGAAAAATCATGTAAATGAGTTTAAGTACCTTTGAATAACCGCTGACCTGTTTGTGAGTTGGCTCCTGTATATTCCTCCAGTTCTAACTGCGTGCCTCATGCTTTGAGTTGCGTCAACTTCTGATCCCATTCTGACACCATGTCACATTTGTCTTGTATTCAAATGAGACCCTGAGGCACTGTGATGGGTTCAAGTTGTTTAATGTAGATAAACACATCAGGATCTGTAACTGGAACATATACTTAAGATAACTGACTGACTCATTGCTTCAAACACAATCACGTTCGTCTCCATTCATGCCTGCATTCACTCGCTGACTATACAAAATGCCATTGATCTTGCACGTGCTCAGTAACTTATATGGATGTGCTGTTTAGCTACAGTGGCTGACTAGGTACAATATACACAATGATCTACAGCAGGTGCCATATTTTTCCACAATATCCAGCTTCAGCATACAATTGGTACATGACACAGTTAATGCAGAGGTATGGGTGGTTGAGACACACACTACTATTTGTAGACATGCCTAGATTTACCATTGTGACTTTGCTGAGAATTGTAAGGCATCTTTCACTAATGCCACCTTTGAAGGTATCAAATTAGTTGGCTCCAATGGAAAGTAAAAACTGCAGAAGAATGAGCAAGAAATAAAATTATGGGTGTTGTCATTAACTTTTTTGCTTCTCAGTGGGCATGTTTCCATACCCAGAAGGGTACATAGAAATGCTGGAAAAGAACAACCAGAAAGACTTTGGTCAGTATTGTGACATGCACCTTCATTGTTGTGGTGTCTTTCAGAATGACACCACCCACAAGGCAGAAGTGACCAGTGCAACCAGGGGTTTCAGTGCCCTCTTTTTAGGGATTGATCACAGTTCTCCTCCTGAGCACATATCTAACTTTCCCATTATTTATGCCTTTCAGAGTTCAGTACTCCTCCACTTTACTGCATGGAAGGCCATAAAGTATTACACGTGGATAAAGAGACATCATATATAGAGGCTATAACATGCTTTCCCTTTATTAGTCCTGGCTACAGTCATTTCCTCTTCTAGATGTTGACTCCAATCAGCACTTTTTCACCTCATGATTTGACTGCCATCCATGCCAACCCCATGACAGTGGTATGGTATATAAACAAGCAATGATAATACACTTCTGTCCACCATAGCAGGAGGCCATGAGGCTGTGGGAATGAACAATCTTGGCTAGGCACTTTCTTTTAGTTACCCACATTCCTGGATAGCAGTTTTGTTAAAGAAAGATACAGCCATTGTTTGCTGATTCTACACAAATGGTCCCTAAGCCTTTCTGCAGTGAGGTCTATTTTTCAACAGTGTTGTAATCCTTGTTGGATTCAGTTTGCATCCCTGACCAACCCCAAGCACAGAAGCTGTTCTTTCCTAATCCCTCCAAAAGGACTGATGTATATAGAGGCTCTAGTTCAGGAATGGTCCCTGGGTCACATCTTAGCTTTCCACCATTTATCTTTATTTCAAAGTTCCTAAAAAAAAGCCATGCAGAGAAAGGCCAAAGAAATCCCAATAGCCCCATTTGACCCCAATAAATTTGATTTAATCTGCTATAGCCTCATCTATTGGAGAAAGTACTACCTAAAGCCTTTCATGAATTTCCTAATTTATCTGTCTGACAGGCCTCATTGGGACCTGCAGTCCAGTTGGTTAGCTGCATGGTGTTCCAGTTCTGTTAGTGGCTACGTACCCTGCATACCTACTAGATGTGGTACAAATCCTGACTGCTACATAAGGCCTTCAGCCAGGTTAATATGTAATAGTATATGGATAAGGCTGTCTTTTTTGGAAGACTTATCAAGGGCTGGATCCTTTTCAAATGATGTCTGGCTGACAGATGTCCCACCCACCAGGCTGAACAAGGAGAAAATTACAGTCAGCTGCCTGTTGGGTGCCAGGATCTGCCACATAACGCATGCACTCAAGTCACTCCACAACAAGTACAAATATGACTCTGTCATTGTCCATGTTGGAGTGAATAACTTGAGATGTACCTCTCTGAACTACATGAAAAGAGACATGGAAGAGCTCTTGGATCATGTGGCCCAGGCAGGTATGACCCTAGACCTGAGTAGCATCCTGCCTTCGCCCAGAGTGATACCACAGTATAAGGACAAAATGACTGACTTCAACAATTGGCTTCTGGTGTCATTCAAAGGGGATCCAGTACCTGTCTGCCTGGGATGACATGATCGACAAACCATGATGCTTTGCCAGAGATGGTCTGCACCTGTTGCCCCTGGGATTCAGGTTACTGGCTAAAGCTCTTGCCAACCGTATAGTGCCTTTTTAGGCAAGCTTCACAGGACAAAACCACCACCATAACAGATACAAGCATGCAAAATCTGAAGGTAATGCTACTCAATGCTAGAAGTTTAAACCTCAACATGCACTCTCTCGAGGCACTCCTAAAAATGGAGAACATCGATATCTGTGCAGTAAATGAGACCTGGTTCAAGGCTCCAGAGAGCACCCCTGCAATACCAGGCTACAACTCTTACCACACTTTTCTGCCACCAAACCAAGACCGAAACATTAAAGGTGGAGGAGTGTCCATATTCACCAAAGATATTCACACCTCCAGACTAGTTGCCCAACACAATGCATCTGAAATTCTCCAGGTGCAACTAACACTAGGTAAGACTGCAATCCAAATTGTAGCTTGCTACAGATCCCCCACCATGTCCCAAGATTCTCACTAGCCCTTTCTAAACATACTGGAAAATATTAAAATACAACCAAACACCCTAATACTGGGTGATTTCAACTACCCTACCATTAACTGGGAAAACTACTCGGGTACCAACACCTTTTCCCAAGGGTTCTTGAAATTCATAAATTCTAATGCCCTTGATCAACTAATCCATTGTCCCACCAGGGGCTCCAATATCCTAGACCTGGTCATTACCAACATGGGAGATAGATGCTCCACACCAGTGGTCACCCCTCATTGGTCACGTCTGACCATAAGCTAATCACCCTTGACATCCACATCTCACCCCCAACCCCCAGTAAGGAAACCTCTGTAAAAAACTTCTCCAAAGCCAACATCATGCTACTCAAGTCAGAAGTGACAAACTTCATAAAACCCATGCAGACAGGAGCTGAAAGTTCGACTGCTGAATCCTACACTAAAACACTGTATGAACACTTCCACTCATGCATGAATCGTGCCATCCCAAATAGAAGCAAGACACTCTCCTCCAAAAAATGGAAGCCAATCTGGAGGTCCCCTGCCATAAACAAACTACACAACAGAAGGAAGAAACTGTTGCAGAAAAGAGGAAAATCCCGGGAAGCAAAAAACTCCCTTACCAGCCTCACTAAGAAGCTGAGATCCCTCATGAAATCCTCCAAAGCTAGTTACAAAAATAAAATTGCTAAAGATTCCAAAGACAACCACAAGGCATTCTATAGTTATGTCAAGAATCTAAATGGCAATGCTCAGATCTGCTCTGAGCTACAACAGAATGGCATTAAATATACTGATCCCAAGGATATTGCAAATATCCTGGCAGATCATTTTAGTGCCAACTTCACCCACTTCTCACCCCCTAAAGGGCCCATCTCAATACCAAAAGATTGCCAAATTCTGATAATCATGGCCACACAAGTAGAAACTGCACTCTCAAGAGCTAAGAATACAGCATCCATGGGATCAGATGACATGAACTACAAAATGAACTGGCACTTCGCCTAAGTGTCATGTTTAATCATAGCCATACCTCAGGCTTCGTGCCCACTGAGTGATGCACAGCTGCAGTTATCCCACTCCACAAGGGGGGATCCACCTTGGATCCTGGGAACTACCGTCCCATAAGTCTAATGAGCCTGATCTGCAAGGGCATGGAACTCATTATCATGGAACTTATAAACAAAGACATTGGCAACCTTCAAACACTGGACCCCACCCAGTTTGGGTTTGTGAAGGGCCGGTCTTGTCTCCAGAACCTGATTGACTTCTTTGAATCAGTTCCAGAGATGTGGTTGAGGGTAAGGCAGTCCACACAGCCTATCTGGACCTCACCAAGACCTTCAACACTATCCCCCACTCTGGAATCATAGATAAACTTACTAAGCCAGGCATAAATCCCTACATCACTCAATGGGTTGCCAACTGGATTACTGACAGAACCCAGACTGTAAAAGTAGCTGACTCCAAATCTAGCTCCAGGGTTCAGTCCTGGGACCACTCTTGTTTGGCATCTACTTCTCTGAAGTACAGGCCAACACTAAGGGACACTGGCTAACATGGTTCGCAGATGACTGCAAACTGGGAGCCATAACTGAATCCCTAAATGATGTGGATATTCTACAAAATGGCCTTACAGAAACAGATGCTTGGTGCCAGAGCCATGGGCTCAAGCTTAATGCCAAGAAATGTATAGTTATCCCCTTTGGGAAAAAACATGTACCCATGAATTACCACAATAAGTGGCAGTACACTAAACACTGAAAGTGTGATGAGAGACTTAAGGACACAGGTGGACAGTGGTCTCACCTTCGATAACCACATCACCACAACAGTCAGGAAATCCTTCTATGTGGCACATCTCATCACAAAGGGCTTTTCATCCAGAAAAAAGGAGGTCATTGTCCCACTGTACTCATCCCTCATTAGACCCATTATAGAGTACAATGCTCCGTTTGGTATGTACCTCACAAGACATTTGCAACAGCTGGAAGGGTCGCAGAAATACCTCACTAAAAGAATCACAGGCCTAAAGCAGATCTCCTATGCTGACCATCTAAAAAACCTCCAGCTATACGCTGTGGCATATCGTCTACTCAGAGGCAATCTCTGCTTAACATACAAGGCCATGTCAAACCCTGAGCTGTTGGACATGCTCCACTTAAAGAAATCCCAATCCCTCAGAGCCACATGCTCCAGAGATCTAAACCTTGTCATCACAATGAACAAAACATGCTGGAGGGATAGGTTCCTGACCCAGAGACTTCCCATACACTGGAATAGCCCATACATGTCAAGCAGAGTGCCTCCTTGGCCCTCTTCAAAAGGAACCTTGACGACTGGATGGGAGATAAGAAATTCACCCCGGGTATCACTTCAGTCGCCCTGCTAGACAGGGGTCCAGGGAAGTAAATATTGTGGGAAGAAATATCCAGGAAATTGTTATGGCTAGGCTTGTATAGGTCCTAGGGCTGATAGCCTAGTACCAACCTATAATCCTATGAACTTATAAATATTTGTCTCAAGTTCTTGTTTCATATGCACCTAATAAACTAGACCTTAAAGTAAAGGTCACACTGTACAGGTGACTTTCCAAATGCATTGTGTTTTATTATGAAAAATACAACAATCATTTGCCTGGCAAGCCAGGTGGATCACTAATAATGTATAATAATAATCAATAATCAACAAGCCAAAAGTGCACTCTAATAGAGAAGTGGCTACATCTCAAGCTTCTTTCAAGGCAGTCTAAGTGAATAGCAGCTCCATTACTATGGTGCAGGCAACCTGAGTTCACTTAGCATCTTGAGCACTAGTAAGAGCTGGCAGGGAAAAATGGAAATGAGTGACAGCTGCCAGTTTGCCTCTACATGGGAGGGGAGAGATCTCTGGCTCATCCTTGCGTGACACCTAGTCAGAGCACAAGGTGTTAACACCCCTGAAGTATAGGCCTAGGAAACATGCTGCTATGGTACAGATGCACAAGCCAAGGTTACTGCACATGTGGAGGCATACACATAGCAGAAGGTAATATGCAGCTTAGTGAGGTGCCAAAGGGGGGAGAGAATGCCCCATCTTATGAGAAGGTACGCCACCTCTCATGACCAGCAAGCCACCCCACTTCCTACTTCTTGACTTTCACCATTGGGAGAATGAATGGGCTGATGGTCCTTTTGCCCATTTGTTTCTGTTTGAGAAGTCCTATCTCCTTGACCAGGAATATCTACCTCTATCCCCATGGAAAAAATGTCTAATTGGATACAGGCAGAGGAGCCATCAGACAAGAGTGTTTAGGGATGAAAAAAATGGATGACATTTATGAAACTGTGACATGAGATTTTTTTGCATATTCATTATAAGCTGGATGTGATCTCAAAGTCTATGTTTGGCTTTGAGTCTACAATCACTAGACATATTCTTGCCATGATATCACCCAAGAGGAAGAGCTAGGGACTCTCTAATGTAAGGGACAAAACTATGCACTTAACCTAATAACAGATCTTTGCGATCCATGTCTGCCCACTTCTACATACTCATGCATATTCTTCCAACTTTCTGTTTGTGGTTGCAGCCAGAAGATGTGCAGAGAGTACTTAGCTGGTGCATGTGTGTACATGTGTGCAGGTGAATATTCACTTCTTTGAGGGTGCTCTCTGTTTAAGGCCACCTCATAGTAGAGATGAGACCCAGAACATTAAGGAAGGTTTGGAGGAAGTTTTAGCCTGGAAAAGAATTTCAGGTGCTGAGATGACCTGCATCTGGAGTAACTCATTCTCCAGATTGAAGTGGACGAATACAGATAATGAGAATCTATTTATGTTCAACATTAAATCACTGTTGCACTACTGCTGACAGATTGGGATATATCCTGCCAAGGACTCTGTATGTTGGGACAGCATGCCACAGCTTAGGTTTTCCCTTCCTTAAGCACCGTACATCTTACATTAGATCTAGACATAAGGACTATGTGCTAGCCCTTAAGGGATGCAAGAGGCCAAAAATACTCAGAACTTTCTTGCCTCCTGTCTGGGATTCAAGACATCATCTCTAGCTCAGTATATCAGTTGTACAAATGGATCCATTGACTGCAAGTAAAAGCTAAGTACCTTGTTGGGGACCAGTCCCGATTTTTGATAAATCTATATTCTGAATTTGTTCATGTCATCTGAGGGAGGCACACCCTCTGAGGTATGCAGGTTTCATATATAGGGATTCTCAGACTCCATGCCTTTTCTGCCTAAGATCCAGTCATAATAATAATAAAAGATTGAGCTATTTGTTAAGCTTTTATTTTGAGAACTCTCAGAATCCATCTGTCTTTCTTAATCTATTGCAGAGTAAATGATTACAGTCTTTAGCACAAATTACTATGCTGGAAATTCTCACCTCAGATAGACCTTCATAGCCAGAAAAGAAATAGTAAAGCAAAAAGCAGAAAGATGATATTGCTATGTCCACTTCTTCCTCCAGGTAAAAGTCTGATGTTTCTATTGAGATTGTTAAGCTCACAGACCATCTGATCTCCGGTCCTGAACTTTCTGTTATGACCCTAATTAGATTCCTACATAGAACAATCCTCTGGCATGTCTCATCCATCCTGTCAGACAAATGTTAAGGCCATGAAGGGGGAACTCAGGTTTATGATCTTTGAGGGACCAGATGGTGGACTAGTACAAGAGGCTATCCCTGGTTCTTTGACAGTGATATGTCAATAAATCAGGTTGTTTATGTATGGTTTCTTTAAAAACCTTTGGCTACACTTGTTGCCAGAGTTCCTCAACAAGAAGGGTTGGATTTGTCCCAGGGGCTTTGCAAAGCCTTTATGGCTTTAAAACATTCACTATTTTTTGCATCTACTCTGTCTACCCCTCTAGAGAGAAAGAGGATTACTTCCTTTAAGGAAGACTCTTACTGTCAACCCTTGCATTTTTCCTGTCAGTTGCACTCCCCTTTGGAGTAAGAATCTGAACCTAAAGATACTTTATCATCTAATTCTAAGACAGTCTGAAAAATGATTTAACATCTCCCCACCAAAAGAGCAAGTATCTATCCCGGCAGAGGGCTGCCTCCCAAACATCTCAGATGCTCAGGTGAAGGCTGCCCTCTCCAAAGCAAAAAACACTGCTTCCATGGGACCAGATGGCGTCCCAGGTTGCGTCCTACATGAACTACAAGAGGAACTAATCCCTCAAATAAAACAGCTATACAATCTCAGCCTCACTACAGGATATGTGCCCACAGAATGGCGTACAGCAACAGTGGTCCCACTCCACAAAGGTGGAGCCTCTACGGACCCTGGAAACTATCGCCCCATAAGTCTGACTAGCTTAGTCTGCAAGGCTATGGTGAGGATCATCATGGAGCTCATAAACAAAGACATTGGGGACCTACAGACACTAGATCCTACCCAGTTCGGCTTTGTCAAGGGCAGATCCTGACTTTAGAACCTGGTTGACTTCTTTGAAACAGTCACCAAAGCCATAGATGAAGGGAAGGTAGTCCACACAGCCTATCTGGACCTTGCAAAGGCATTTGACACAATACCCCACTCGGGCTTCATAGATAAGCTATCCAGCTTAAATATAAACCCCTATGTCACAAGATGGGTCGCAAACCGGCTCAAAGACAGAACCCACAGAGTGAGAGTTGCTGGAGCCATGTCAGACTTGAAACCGGTCACAAGTGTCCCACAGGGTTCTGTCCTGGGACCACTCTTGTTCGATATATACTTTTCCGAGGTACAAGCAAACGTGGGAGGACTATGGCTCACCAAGTTCGCAGACAACTGCAAACTGGGCGCCATAATCAACTCTCCAGCTGACACAAATATCCTTCAAAAAGGTCTCACAGAGACAGATAACTGGTGCCAGCACCATGGTTTAAAGCTAAATGCCAAAAAATGTATAGTCAAACCCTTTGGCAAAAACAATGTGCCCACAAATTACCACATAGGTGGAAACCCATTAAGTACAGAGAAAGTTATTAGGGACCTGGGGACCCAAGTTGATAGCAATCTCTCCTTTGAAAACCACATTGCCAAAGTGGTTAGAAAGACCTTCTACATAGCCCACCTCATCACAAAGGGTTTCACATCTAGATCAAGAGAGGTAATCGTGCCCCTTTATTCATCCCTCATCAGGCCCATCATAGAATACAATGCCCCTTTTGGGATGTACCTTACCCGACACCTGCAGCAATTAGAAAGACCGCAAAAGTATCTCACCAAGAGGATCAAGGGTCTCAAACAGATGCCATATGCTGCTCAGTTAAAAAAACTCCAGCTCTACTCAGTTGCATACTGCCTACTTCGAGGCGATCTATGCCTGACATACAAAGCTATGTCAAATCCAGAATTAATGGACATGCTCCACCTCAGTAAATCTAAATCCCTTAGAGCCACACGCTCGAGGGACTTGAACCTCAGCACAGAAATAAATAGAACTTGCTGGAGGGACAGGTTCATAACCCAGAGGCTCCCTTCGCTCTGGAATAGAATTCCAGTTCATGTGAGGCAGAGCACCTCACTGAATTTCTTCAAGAAGAATCTCGATAAGGGGATGGGGGATCATAGGTTTGTCCCAGGGATTACTACCGGGTCACTATTAGACAGAGGCATAGTAAACTAAACCTTAAAAAGGGCACAGTATACTCAAATCAAGGGGTGGCGTAAGCCATACAGAATCGGGATAGGCTTATAATTGCCCCAGGGCAGATAGCCTAGTATGAACCTATGAACATATGAACCTATGAACCTAATTGGGAGACAACACATTATGGAAGTTTCCTAGTATTATGCTATCCCCTCCAGTATTAGAAGTCTTACAAGACACATTTTTTCAGCTAGTGTAGCCCCCTAATGGTATTATAAAGCCCATGACAGCCACAAGAACCTCCTATGTGACCCTGTAGTCATTTCTAAGTCTTAGACAAACCATCTGTATTTTTCCTTCCACTACTGCCTTACCTGATGATAAAGTAGGGTAGTGGACAGGTATGGGGAAAAAAGTTTATTCTTCTGTCACTTTACCTTTTTGTGCTTTTAATTACCAAATGCACATGATCTGATACCCATTGCCCATTTTGACAATGTAACCAACCTTATTCCTAATCCTCCAGAATGTGACTCTAAATCATCATCAAACTATATTTATGCCTGTCAGATTGCACATCATTACTTTAAGTGTGCATGTGATGTGGCTGATGTTTCTTTCATGGCTGCTGCCACTAGATATGGACTGAGAAGACTTTGCAAGACTCCAGTCCTTCATAGAATGTTTTAGGACTCATTGCAAGGAAGCTTAAAGAGCAAATGCATTTTCATTCCCATTAGAAGTGAACTTTCTGCATACTCCTCCCCCTTCTCATTCAAAGAGTCCTCCTGAAGATTCAGAAGGGTAATTCAAACATACACCAGGTTGCCCCATTTTGGCCTAGACAACATTGGTTCTCCCTCTCTTTCACCTAGCCAAAGGTAATCAGTGCACGGGATGGACTTGTTCATCTAGCAAAAGTTGTCTCCAGTTCACCCAAACCTGAAGACTGATTTTCACAATATGGGTGATAGGCTTTTGATAATTTTTAGGCACCTTTATTCAGAGGAAGTGCTACAGGTAATAAAGGAGGCTAGGAAATCTGCAGCTAGAAAATCTTATATTTCAAAATGGAAAAGATTTTGTTTGGTGCCAGAAAAAAAAGATTTGATTCCTAACAATCAATGATTCCTTTTATTCCCCACTATCTGTGTGAACTGATCAGTTCTGGCATATACCTCTTATTAATGTGCATTTGTCAGCCATTTCAGCTTTCCATCAAGTCCACCATCAGACCCCCAGAAAATCTATCTCCTGGCACCTTATTTATGTTCTTGAGAAACTCACTTTACCACTTTTTGAATACACTTCTGCTGCTTCCTTAAAATACTTTACATGGAAAACAGTTATTCTCATAGTTGTAATCTTTGCTAAATAGGTCTGAAAATTATAAGTCATCTTGTCTATTTCACTTTTTTGGCTTCCCATAATGACAGGGTTTCCCCATAGAAATAATCTGTACTTTATACATAAGGTGGTTGCAGAAATACCTTTGAATCACTTCATGCACCATCACTCATTTTTTTCCTAACCTTCAAAATAAGGTTAGATGTACACAGGCAATTGAGATTTTACCTGAACAAGACCAAACAAATTAGAAAATCTGATCAATTGTTTATATACTTTGAGGGTAAAAAGAAAGTTCTCCCAATATTCAAACAGACTATTTCTAGTTGGATTCTTCCTGCCATTTCTTTCTGCTGTTCTTTCCATAAAAGGTCCCTCCATGGAGATATTAAAGCTCGCTCTAGAAGAGCTGCAGCTTCTTAAAGGATTTTAGTCAAAGTGCATGACTCAAAATCCATATTGGCGGCAGCTACTTGGTCTTGCATTCACACCTTTACCAAACATTGACATTTTTTCTTTATCTGTTGACAAGACCAGGTGTGTCAGAACCATTTTTCAGTTGTTACTGGACTTCAATACTGTTTTTCCTAACCCCTGTAAGTCTACCTAAAAGCTTTAGGGATCAACCCGTCTATCAGCATTGCTGTCAGCATTACTGCAACAGTGATGTAATGATGAACATAGTAAAAATTCTGTAAGAACTTACCATGACAGCAGATGCACAAATACATCACTGTTGCAGTATATGCACCCTCCTCACGACCCCGTTTTCTCCTCTTCTGTTTTTTTACTTTGACAGAAGTGGAATCCCTATTTGCCTACCCTTCCCCTTCTATATTTTATTTTACCTGAGCCTATACTCTTGCATCTCAGTCCATACCTTGGGCAAGAAACTTCTGAGGAGTTTCATGCTTGTACATCCCTTATGTACCAGCACGTAATCCTTGTGCCTAGGTCTAACGTCAGACATATGGCTCATAAGGAAGGCAGACCTAAGCTTTGGCATACTGGCCAGACATGTAGTATTCTTGGAAGGATACAACTTATCTCTGAAGATTATATAATTATTGTTCTTAAAATGTTTTTGTAATGCTTTGGAGTTCCCAAAAATAAATAAATTAATTAATAATAAATTATCTGTTAGCATTACTGCAAAAGTGATCTATTCAAACATCTACTGTTATGGTAAATTCTTACACAACTGTACTCTATAGCAAGTAAATAACTTTTTTTAGGCCCAGTTACAGCAGTGTGAGTCTTCTGTGAATTATTTGCAATTAGAAAAGATTACAGTTACCCATAGATTGCCATATTCAAAAAACATACAAACATTAAAAAGTGTTTTTGCAGGAAGTCAAGCCCCCTACACTCCCCAACCATGGGATGTATCACCCATACCCTGTCTATTTGCATCTAACTCTGATTTCACTTTTTCTTTGGAAAAGAAGCCATCTCCCCAATAACTGACAATTCTATATCCTAACTCTGATAATGCCATATTTGGGAAAAGGAGAAATCCATTTGATACAATAATTTTGATCTTAAAATGTAAAACCCTGGAATTGCAGGTTAGTGGTAGCACATAAGTATATCAGTCACAGGTGTATTGATACTAAACCTTGGCACCCTTTCATATTCACCTTGTGACATAATATGCTTAACATTGTATAGATCATTTCAGTATCTAATTAACAAGTTATTAAATAAAACAAATATCAAATAGCCTGTAATGTATAATATAAGAGCATTACTCCAAAAATGAAGTGTAATTTTAGCTAGATTCAGGAGTAACTAAAATGTGTGTATGTGTTGGAAAGACAGTGATCCAGATTTAGACCACACCTAATGAAGATGACAAAAGATATCTTTACTAGAATGAGACCTGTGCTGAAAACTGGAAGACTTGCATGTGCATTGCAAAGAAAGAGAGGGCAGATGGTGAGTGGCTGGTTATTTGGTAGGTTTCTAAACACATTTTGGCACTGGGGTACATGCTGTTGGTTCTACCCAGGCATAAGCACAGGGTCAAATGCAACTCACTCTGGCCATAAGGAAGAGTTTGCACTAGTCATGTGATTATTGCTCAAGGCATTTGTAGATGAGAAGTGAATCTCCAGAATAAGGGAGTTTCTTTCGAGAGATTTATAAAACTAGATGGCTGGCCACCTTAGTGTTGCACTCTGCATATATCTCAAACTCCGAAATTATCAGTAGAAAATATTTGTGTTTAAGAAAAGTATTTCTGTCATATAAAAGTAATGATGGATGTCTAACTGAGCATGTGTTTTTCAGCAGCCTGCAAATATAATAAACTGCAATGAGTTACCACCACAGCTATCTTAATCCTGGTGGCCAGATGTGAGGAGAACCCCATCCATAGACTCAAAAACATGTTTATTTCATCATGCCCTGGTTTTCCTACATTTTAACATCACTCTGGGACTATTTACAGGCTTTTAAATATTTTTATATGCAATTTCTGAGTCTGACCACATGGGGTCTGGCATCTTGAAGTAATTCTGATTGTTAAGTCTACCTCTAGGTATCCCATAATGTGATGCTTGTCTTTAAAAAAAATACAATCCTCAGGTCTCTTTCTTCCTAAACTCCTGTCACGGGATTGATTTTACATGCATACACTGCTGTCTTTCAGTCAGTTAGTTTTAAGTAACATTTCATGCCGTTCAATGACAACTTAAAACACAAATAGTGCAAATGCCACAGAACAGACTTTTAAAGTGCTTTTTACTGTTGCTTCTTTTTAGAATGGCTAAATTGTAGTCTATGAATTATACTACTTTGACTCATCTCCCATCCCCCTTCATACCTAACTTCCCTAGCTGTCAAAGTGCTAAGGGTAATCTGAGCTGTGACAGCTCACAGCAGAAGACTTGACTCATGCACTGTTTCCTTGTTCTAGCCTTTACTTTCTGTATAGGTAGAGGAAGGACAAGGAAGCTGTGCCATCACAGCAAGGGTGTGTTTTTAGGAGGGTCATAGTGATGTCAGTTTGGGGAGGGAATTGACCAGAAAACTACCTGTATTCATTGGCCTTGATGACATCAGTAAATTGGAGACTGCAGCAAGCTTTTCCAGGGTGGGATAAAGGTTTTTTGAAAGTGAAATTACCACAGTACAGTAAGGTACATTTCTAGTGGAGAGAAACAGTTGATTTAAAATATTTTAAATGCTGTATTGTTGTTTATTCAAAGCAGGACAGTAAATAAGGAGAAAAAAAGACACAGAATTTGAGCATTTAATAATCGAATCCCATCATTTTCCTTTAGGCAGAGTCTGGGGCTCGGTGCTGACATTGTCATTGTCTCTGTGGACATTGCATGTTCTCCTCTTTTCTCTGGGTTTTCCATTTTTTCAGCTCCCAAAAAATGCTGACTGTTTGGCTACACTAAACTATAAATATATAACACCATTCACACTTGCCCTTGTGAACTAGTTGGCTGAAGACACTCTGACTAGCCCCCTTAGCCGAGTAACAGATAATAAATGAAACTAAAAGGAAAACACTATATACTTCTTATGTAAATTATTTTGCATCCAGAAATATTTACTGTTCTCACTGCATTACACTGCTTTTTCTTTGTATTATAGTTTTTCGCCCGTCTGTCCAACCTGACAAAATCACGTTACACAAAATGGTAGCTATCTAAATCAAGCTAAACCAACCTGGAGGAGCACAGAGGTCATAGTTAGAATGGATGAAAAACAAAAGCCAAAGGGATTAGCTCGAGTGGTGCTGAATTTGTTGAAAATGAACCCTTGCTTCTCTCTAGATCAACATGAAATAATTTTGATCCCTTTAAAAAAGTTCTTATACCCGTAGAAGCTTTAACAAATTTTGGAAAAAATCACCTTTAGTCAGTTTTCTTAAAATTTATTTGGATTATTGTATAAGTGCAATTACTCATTTTTTTAGTGGAATAGAAATATTTTACTACAAAGACTTTTGTGTGGCATGAGGATGTTTATAGTTGTCAGATCTTTCTTTTTATGCATTCATGGAAAAGGAAATGAACAAAAAGTATAGCTAAAACAATATAAATGTGTAGTGTCTAAATTCAACAGAACGTCTTCGGATCCTTATTAAACGTAATAGAGTATCAGACATTACAATTGTTGTGAAAATTGAAAGAGAAAGATCATGAATTTCAATCGATGACAAAAACAGCATTTATGGGACAGGCAAACTTACATGGTAAAATTAAACTGCAAAAATTACTAGGGTGGAGAAGGAGAAAATCTAGGTTGATAATTTATTACAAGAGTGTGTAATGCGCAAATGCAAAAGAAGAATCAATGTCTCCATGCCAAGTTACTATGAAGGGCCAGATTATATAGTTCTATTCCCAATCCCAGGTAATTGGTCAGTTTGGTGGAAATTAAGACAAGTCTTGGGGGGATGGAACTCTTGTGCCCGAGCACTGTGGTGTGTCAGGTGTTGCTGATTTTCTGTCACCTGCGTCCTTCTCTTGACAACAGCTGTTTCTTCTCTGGTGATCTCTGACCAAAAAAGACTAGAAACCTCTTGTGCACTTAAGATAAAGATGTAGAGGATGTGTGGTTTGAACTAGAGCAAGGAAGTCCTTATTGATTGGCAGAAATTGGAAAGGGAGTGGAGGCAGTCCATCCAAACTGTTTGATGGGTCCTCAAACTGCTTGTCTGATCCAAACCAACAAAAGAAGGATAAGAATTTTAGGAAGTTCCACAAGTGTGGCCACAACCCCCCCCCCCCCCAGGAGATAGCCATAAATTGTGTTTGGTGTGCTTAAGGTGGACAGTCTAACAGCAGAATGCTTTAATTGTAAAGCCTGTGTGCCTCATACATACCCTTTCTGGTAGAAGTTGATCATTAAAGGGCTACTACCTCCTGATCCCAGAGGCTGATAAGCCTAGAAGGTTTCAGTAAAGGAAAAGTACAAAAACAAACAAAGAGATAAAAAAGAAGAGCCCTATAAGAGAACTGTTGAAGATTCTGAGTCAGCTTCAGCTCCAAAGGTGCCTAGAACTGATGATGATACATTCTCTGGCTTTGGCTCCATCTACATCAAAGCAGATTTTCATTCCTAACAGATTACCCAAGAGATTGTAAAGTAGAACTTTTTTAGAGAAAGAGAGCACTGTCTTGCATACCCTCTCAGTCACTATCCACTTATTTCAGATCCTACAGGAGTGCCTCAGAAACTGATTTGGGTTGCATGATGCGGGAATTTTTAAATACTTTAACAAAACTGGTTATCCTCCCATCCTCCTCTTTCTGGAGGGTGGATAGGGCTTACCCTGCATTTCTATTTTGGCTCCTTCCACCTGTTCATTCTTCTGCACTTGTGGTCTCTAAACTGGCCCAAAACATCTGTGATTTAGAAAAGCTGGGCATCAACCATTTCAATCCACTTCTGATTGTAGAAGGTCTGGCAGAGGTGGTCCTTTTAATGGATGAGGTAGTCTGCAAAACAAGAGATATAGTGAACCTTTCACTAATAGGCAACCTCGCTTCCCCAAAGTGCTGCCAACTGCTCTCTTATGGAGGCAGTCAGGGGTCATTTAATCTCTCTCTTGTACTGTGTACATGACCATCACGCAGGATTACTGGTTACAAAGGATAATATACAGAGGTTATTACAATGCTCTTTTTCCTAAACCCCTACCCCAGATAAGACTCCCACCTCCATGTATGCCACCCCATCAACAAAAGTCTCTCTCTCTTCTTCTTCAAAAAAGAGCCATCCAAGGGGTCTCACTATATCAAACAGGTTAGGGATTCTATTCAAGATTTTTGTTTTGTTCTGAAGAAAAACAAGGATCTCAACTATCTAAACAGCTACATAAAGAGGGCCAATTTTAGCATGGTCATAGTAAATCAATTTTGCCTAGTTTACAGATGAGAAATTGGACATCTCTGATAATCTTCAAGATGCCTGTCTCCACATCAAAATTGCAAAAGCCTCCAGGAGATATCTACTGTTCTGCCTGGTGGACAGTCATTTTCAGTTAAGAGCCCTGCCTTTGGTCTCACTACAGCCCCCAGGATATTAACCAAGTGCATGGCCAATGCTGAAAGACGTCTCCAGCTGTAAGTGATTTAAGTCCTTCCATATGTGAGAAAACTGACTCCTTGCTGCCCCAACAAGCCAATCATTGATCAATGCCAGAGACTACTTGCTTCAACTGTGTGTGAATCTGTCCTTGGGCATATCCATAAACCAGGAGAAATCAATCCTCCAACCATCTCAAGCTATTCAATTAATGGAATACTACCTGGACACAATAAGCTGCATAATATCCCTTCCTCAGGAAGATTCAGACATTAAATCACTCCACCCAAATCCTCCTCTACTTCAATTGTCCACCATCAGGTCTAATACTCAGAGGTCTGAGGCTGATGGTCTCCTTCATTCTGATGGTACAGTTCATGCATATTTATATGAGATTACTTCAGTGGCTTCTCAGGACTCAGTAGTTCAGATTTCTCGAGAGATTTTCCACTCCACTATAATCAAAGAATGGTTGTAATTATGGTTAACTTCCCCCCCTGCATTGTTTGTGGAAGACCCTTTGTTCTACCACCACCTGCTACAGTAGTAACCATGGACATCTCCTCCTTGGGGTGGGGAAAGCATTACGAGGGAAGGATGGCCCGAGAGTTATGGAGTTCTCAAAATGCCAACATTTACATTAATATCTTGGAGATAAGGACATTTATCTTTGTAGTACAAGAGGTAGAGGACTTCTTGCCTCCAGGGGTGGTTTCTATCAGAACCAACAATATGACAGTGATCTGGCATATTAACAAATAGGGAGGAGCTAAATTATACCCTTTATGCCAAGAATATATGAGATTGTGGCAAAAGGTGGTTGCTTTGCATCACTTTCTAATAGCATCTCAAATTCTCAGGAAGGCCATTTGGTTTGTTGACAGACTCAGCAGGTCTCTCCTGATGCCTTATGAGTAGGCTGTGAATCCAGTGGCAGCACATGAGATATTTAAATGCTGTGGCCAGCTTTGCTGCAGTCTGTCTATTCCCCATCCAACACCAAGTGCACAACTTTTTTGCCATGGTCACCCCAGAAGGACAGTAAACAAAAGATGCTCTGGTCAAACTCTGACCTCTCAGACTGCTTTATCTATATCCCCCCTTTACCCCTGATTCCCAGACTTTTATAAAAAGCAATCAGATACAAAGCCATCATAATCCTCATTTCTCCGTACATGGCCAAGGTCTTACATCAGGGACCCCCCTCTTCCCAAATCTATGTGACCTAAGACTAACTGCATGGTTTTGCCAATTCTCATGATGGCCAATGAGCTTGCCTTGTCCAGTGATGTAATCACTTTTATCCAGATCTTAGAAGGAGTCTACTCGTAAACTTTACTTTGGTAATCAGAAGCAGTTTGCAGTCTGGACATCAGCACAAAATATTGACTGTCCTACTGCTTTTGTTCCAGACATCTTATCCTTTTTAAAAAGTATGCTCAACTTACGTTCCAGTTTTTCTACTATTAAGGTACAAATAGCACCTAATTTAAATTTTCATTCTGGTTACAATGCCTGTTCCTGTCTTTTTGTAAGCACCGTAAAGCCTATCTCATTGGAGTTTTCTTTCTCTGTCCTCCTGTTTGAAAATCTGCCTCCCTAGGATCTCATCTTTGTGCTAGAAGGTTTAACTAAGCCCTGAACCAGCCTCTTCTGAACCCTTAAAATATATTTCTTGGAAAACATTGTTTTTGGTGGCTATTACTTCAGACAGAATGATATCAGAATTGCAGGCAACTTAGTAAAGGAAAAGCAAGCAAAAAGAAAAACAGTTAAAGATATTTCATTTCTTTGCCAAGCTACCTGGATCTGTCCTCACATTGTAAACAAACAGCTGTGCAGTGGAATCTACCCACACTCTTCCCAGAGGCACCTTAACAAAGGAAAACCAAACAAAAAGATAAATGCTTAAGGGACATTTTCCACGTATATTGCCGATTGTGCTTAGTATCGAACACTTCTACTTTTCAATGTAATAACTATGTTGAGGCAGGAGGAATCTCCGTGACTGTTCTTTGTTTGACTGTTCCTTTCAAAACACTTCCATCATCACAGGTAGATTGTTATTGGGTTATTCTACCCCATTAAAGTGGTGGAAGAACATACACTTCCTTATTATCATATAGTTATTAAAAGACTCCCTTTTTTCTAAGCTGTTATTTCTGAATAACTCATCCATTTGTACCTACCCTTTTTTGAGTTCACTCAGTGCTAGGCACAGGCACTGACTGATTAACTCATATGAAAGTGGGAGTTGTTTTCACTGTCTCTGAGCATTCGTATTGTTTTCTATATTTACTTAAACATCTCATAATCGTGGGTTGTATTGTAAACAGCATATCCTACATCACATCCCTCACCCCAACATACCCTCAGAGTCACACACACAGCTGGACCTTCCATTTCACACTTGCCCATGTAATTTACATATGTATTGAAACATCTGCTTAATGGTACTGTTGGTCCCTTCAAACACACCAGCCTCTCACTTCCAACCTGACAAGTCAGCCACTGTCATTCCTCTCTGCCTACAGTTATAGTAAGTGCATAATGTTTTATAACACTGTCCTGGAAATATTGATGTGAGTTTATTTGTGAAATTAGCTAAAAACTGTTTAACTATCTTTATGTGGTTTCCACTCTGACATGTAGATTGGAAAACAAAAATATTCATATTGGAGCATATTGGAGCATACTAGGGATAGTAGTAGTATCAGCCCTATGTTACAGGATTTTTGCGTGCATTTTTTAAGCTTGCATTGTTCATTTAATTCCTGTATGTATTCTTTGAATGATATAAAATGTGTGTCAGTCTCAGTTTTTACTTAGTGGGAAGTTAATTTAGAGGAATTATAATGGTGCTCTTTTCATTTAAAACTTTAATGGCATTGTTATACATTTGTTTACATATTTACTTATCTGCTGTGTAATGGTCACATGACTCACAGTGGACCTCATTTCTGTGCAGAGTTTGTAAAGTGAAACAAAAATATTTCTTCAGTTCTTTCTGTTACTTTAAATGTGCAACCCCCCCCCCCCCATCTTTAGTTCTCATACTGTTCGCTTTTCCTCCCTCACATATTTCACTTCTTTGCTTTGCTACCTGGGTCTGTCCTCACATTGTAAATAAAGATAATTTGTGTGATGGAGTCTACTCACACTCTTTCCATAGGCACCTTAACAAAAAAAGGCCAACTAACAGCTCTCAACCTCTTAGCACAAAACGTCTGGACAAAGACAAAAATAATGGAGGGACAAAGCCCCAAAAATAGGGACAAATTTTAAATATTGTTGTTAGAAACTTGAAAAATTGTTAGAATAAAATGTTTTGTGTTACCATGCATTTTATGAAGGATATCAAGTCAGAAACAAACACCTGTCATTATTTAAAGAATTCAATCCTTACTGATTTGCCACAAAAATCCAGAAAAAACTAATTTTACGAGGAACAGACCTAAAATATGAGGCAAAAATCTGGACAGTTAAGAGGTATGGCAATTAAGCAAAAAGAATAACACTTGAGCTGCATTTCCCACTTATCCTGCCAATTGTTCTTAGTGCCTTGTACATATGACAACTAAGCAAAAAGAAACACTTCAGCTGCATTTCACACTTATCCTGCCAATTGTTCTTAGTGTCTTGCACTTGTATGTTTCTGTTTTATAACTATGTTAAGCCAGGAGGAATCTCCATGACTGCTCTTTGCTTGACTTTCCTTTCAAAACTTTCCCTGTAGGATTACCCTGCCCCATTAAAGTGGTGGAACAACGTACACTGCTTTGCTGTCTTACAATTAATATTGCCTTTTTTCTCCAAGCTCTCATTTCTGACAAACTCTTGCATTTGTACCTACCCTTTTTGAGAACACTGCTTGGCATAGGTTTTCTCTGATTGACTCCTAAAGGAAAATGGGAGTTGTCACACTTCGCTCCACTCCTACACCCAATTACCCAGCCACACCCTGGAACTCCCAATATATTTGTTCTGATCTCTATCCATTGTCACATCCTTAAGAAACACCTCTTAAAAAGATGCTACCATAAAACCACATAACTCTCTTATTTCACTGACCTCGTAGTCAATAATACAATTGTACTGGAAGTCTTAACTCCCATTTACAACTTCCTGTAGAAGCACAACATACATCTAATCACTAAAATGTTCTTCCTTTCCCAACTTAGCCTCTTCTACCTCCTCCTTCTTTCCTCTTCACCTTCCTCACTCCCTACAACCAATATCAAACATATTCATAAAACACCCAACCAGTCTTCACATCACCATGTATTACTCCTACCTTCATAACTTCTAAACCACCAGCCTACCACCATAATCCCCTAGAAACCAGTCCAAACCCACTCCCCAGCTTACCATTGTCAGGAGCACTCATATTTAATTGCTAAAACTTAGAAACATTTTTCTTTTTTCCTAAAAACACCAAAGACCTCCTTCTGACTTTCTCCATCATCTTTATTCTACTTATAAAAAATAACATTGAACCCAACCCGGGTCTAACAACTCCTTTTCCTCAACATCAGAACTACTCTCTTCCTACACAGGCATGTGCCTTCCTCAGTGCACTTAGTATCAGAAACAAGCTAGATCCTATAATTGCTTCTATTTCCCAGCACAACCCAAACATTCTAGCAGTCACAGAATTCTGGGTCAAGCAAGACTCCCCCAACTTCCAAAACATTCTAACCTCCTGCAAGTATGCCAAAGATGCCAGACCAGATAAACAGTCTAATGGAGGCTCTCTAATTATGACAGAAACAACCTAAACCCAAAAGTCATTGCTCAAGAAAACGTCTCCTCAGACACACTGATACTAACTGGATTCTCCTAAAATTTCCAACTCACAAACATAAACCACTACTGATCACTTTAGCCCACCTATCAACTCCTCCTTCCCTAAATAAATTCAAATCACTCATCATAAATGTCCTTAATAACTGTTCCAAAAATGATAACATAATCATTCTAGGTGACTTCAATCTTAATCATCTTGGCCCTCTTTCATCCGACATGGATACTTTCCCAGAAGACTTTCGTAGGTCTCCTTTAACTCATAGAAGAAACCAACAAGACCTAACCTCAGGTCTTCTGAGCACTCTGCACTGTACCTGATTATTGCAAACCTACAAAACTCCATCTTCAACATAAACATTCTGCCACCGTCACTAAGCGACCATTACCTACTCCGTTTTACAATTGTCAACCATCCTGTAAAACAGCTAGCAATTTTAAAAGCTTTCAGAAACCAGAAAAGCACTAATACTGATGAACTCAAAACTTTTATCACAGCCTACAGCTGGAAACATATACTCTTCTTACATGAACCCAATACAGCACCTATAAGTCTAACCAACTTTCTACTCCTGCTGCAAGACAGATAATTCCCACTTATCCACTGGCTGTATAAACCCACCAAAACTGAATGTCTATCATCTGAACTCAAACATCTTTTAACTCTGAGGGATAAAGCATGGCAAAAATGGAGACAGACTCCCCACAATTGACAACTGTACCCCCTTTATAGTCATGTGTAACCTAGCCAAAAAGTCCATCAGAAGGCACAAAAGAAATCTCCAAACAAGCTACCCTCTTGCATTCCCCTAAACACTTCTGGAAAGAGGTTAACGTCCTTACAGGAAGAAAACCTTTGCATGATACCCTTTCTTCAAACAACATTCAATGTGGTGCAAAAAAAAAAACTCTCCACAAGATTTCCTAAAATAATTTACCAGTGTCCTATCATTAAATGGCACATCTCCCACAGATCATGCATTTCCAACACCACCACTATTAATTCCCTCTTTCACTTCAAATGCATATGTCCCAGAGAAGTCTCTTGGCTATCTAAAAAGGTTTTCCACTGACAACCCCCCCCCCCCGATCTGACAACATCAATCCCTGGTTCATATATCACTACAAAGATTACCTGTGTCCTCCTGTCACCCACATATATAATCTATGTCTCACATAAAACATCATGCCTCAGATTTGTAAAACCTTCTAAGGCTAACTTCCTACTATTAATTGATGACCTGGCAAAATGTCAAGCCCTCATAAACCTTGACAACACTGCTGCCTACGCAGAACTGTTCCAGCATGCAAGCATGTTAATAGCTGCATAGAGGCAGTTGTACCCACCAGAAAGAAGTACAGAACTAACTCAAAAAAAAAAAAAAAAAGTCACCCTGGTGGAATCATATCATCAGTAGGCTGTATAACAGAAGGAAGAAAATCATGGCAAAATTTAGGCACTGCAGCACCCAGTAGGATAAAATCACTCAAAAATTAAGCAAACAACTCTGAGGACAAATAAAGTCTATTAAATCCAACTTTGAGGTAAATTTGGATGAACTCATTGTAAATGGAGCCACCTATACTGAGCCAAAAGATATAGCAAACCTACTTGGCCAACAAATTCATATCCAACATTACCCCTCTCTCCCCATCAACCTTCCCTCAGGAAATACCATCAAATATTACTCCCTGCTAACACTAGGAAACAGGTCCTTAATGTTCTCTCTAAGGTCAAAAACACAACATCAATGGGCCCAGAAATATTCCAGCATGCCTTCTAAATAGCATGAAACATGGTCTATCAGGCTTTCTGGAATTGATATTTAACTGTAGCCTCCAGAACATCAACAGTTATTCCTCTGCACAAAGGGTGGCCATCTACAGACCCATGAGTCTCACTAGTCTCATATGCAAAGTAATGGAAAGAATTATAATGGAAATGATCAATAATGACATAGAAAACCTCCAGACACTGAACCCTACCCAATTTGGTTTCATCAAGGGCAGGTCACACCTACTCAACCTGGTGGACTTGTTTGAGAAGGTCATCAAAGCAATGGATGAGGGTAAAATGGTTCACACTGCCTACCTTGACCTAGCCACGGCATTTTACACAATATTCCCAATTGGCCATTGCTGACAAATGTAAGAGGTGAGGTACAAACCTTTATGTAACCTGGTGGACAGCCAGCTGCCTCACAGACAGGACTCAGGAAGTTAGAATTCGGGAGTCCACCTCTACAAAGAGGCCAGTCACAAGCACAGTCAAGGATCGATCCTGGGACCGCTCCTTTTTGGCATTTACTTCTCTGAAGTGAAGGCCAATGTCAGTAGCCTCTGGCTGACTAAATTTACAGATGATTACAAATTAGGAGCTGTCACTGAATAACCCACTGACACAAATGTACTCTAGGAAGGACAAACACAGAAAAATAACTGGTGCCAGAGCCATGGACTAAAACTAAATTCCAAAAAATGCATAATAAAATGCATGTATCCTTTGGGAAGTCATCCTTTCTGGATAACTATGATATTGACAACATACCCTTAAGAGCTGACCCAGTAGTTGGAGACTTGGGGGCACACATAGACAGCAATCTAGCCTTTGACCATCATGTGTCTACAGCAGTGAGGAAATCATTCTGTGTTGTGCAACTTATAAACAAAGATATGGCATCTAGGTCCAAGGAAGTTATTGCTCCACTGTATTCAGCATTCATCAGAACTATCATTGAGTACAATACCCCCTTTGGTATGTACCTAACCAGGCATATCCCACAAATGGAACATCCACAGAGGTTTCTCATTAAAAGAATACAGGGCATAAGTAGCATGTCCTATGCAGAATGCATCAAGGTCCTATTCCTGTATTCTGTCGTCTACAGGCTGTTGTGGGGAGATCTATGCCTGGCATACAAGGCATTGTCAGACTCCACTCTGATGGAGCTCTTGCATATCTGCAGAAAAAACAGCATGAATATTACCCATTCTAAAGAATTAAACATTGCCTGTGATATACATAGGACCTGCTGGTGAGACAGGTATGTATCTCAGAGACTACTCCTTCTCTGGAGCAGGCACCCCATCCATATGAAGCAGAGTTCCTCCTTAACCCAGTTCAAGTGTAAATTGGAGAATTGGATTGGGAACAGGAAATTCATCCCTGGTTTGGCATCTATATCTCTAATGGACACAGGCAGCCTGTAAATGTTTCATTTCCCAGGCCTCTGCTTGTAAATGTTTCACCTACCAAGCCCCTGCTTACACACACACACACACACACACACACACACACACACACACATATATATATATATATATATATATATATATATATATATATATATATATAAAATCTCCAGCAGTACCACCTGCAGCATGGATTCTGGCTTGGATGAAGTACTATGACAGAATTTTGGTGCCTAATTGGCCTCATTACAGGTGCCCTTTTTATAGACCCGAGAAAGGGATTTCACCTCATTGACCTCTATCATCTCCAAAACAAACTAATTGAAATTGGTATCAGTCCAAACACCACTTGCTGGTTAAAAAACGTCCTCACTGATAGACACTTCAGAGTAAAAATAGGATCCTCCCAATCCTAATCTTCACCAATTACAAAAATGTTCTACAAGGACCCATTCCTACCCCTTCCCCTCTTTTCTATATTCATTAAATAAATTATTTTGGTTTCTCTCATCTCCCACTTACCATCTATGCTGATGACATTTACAGATCAGGCTACTCATACACCAACATTCAATGCCAACTCCAGTTTGACTTACGTGGCTCAAAAAAACAAACTACTACTGAACCCCACCAAAACTATGCTTCTTGGAACTCCACAGAAAAGTCACTAAGCACCTGACTCTCTAACTATCTTTGACTTAGACAACCATTCCACAGAAACAACTCCACCTTCAAATACCTGGGATTATGGTTTGATCAGTCACATACTTACATGTGCAAAAAAGAACTCCCACATTCTATTCCAACCAGCCAGAGCAGCTATTGACAATATAATTATCCTTCCTCGGTTTTAATAATGGCTTCCAATTTTTGCTTTTGCCTCCAAGGAAAACATTGCTTCACTCTACACTGTTTCTAACAGCATCTGTCTATTCTTTACAAACTTACCTCTTTGGGAACATCACTGTATTACCCTACAAAAAACAAATGCCCATAAAATGAAGAGCTAGACTGCTTTTAGGATGCCAACTCTACAAACTACTCCAGCTATGCACATTTATTCTCCTTGCAGCTAGACTTCATGAAAAAACATCCTCATACAACTTGAGACACTACTCCCAAGCCACTCCAACTCCCATTGTCCCTAGAACTAAACTCCACAGCAGTGTATATGCTTTCCCTTTTAAGGCACCTACTCTTTGTCAAGCTCTCTACATCAACATAAAGGAAATCAAAACAAATGAATTAGATGACAAACACACTAAACAAGTCCAAAAATAGGTTGCCAAGGCAAGTGAAATCAGGCACTAGAGTCAGCCGGTAACAAACAGTTTAATAATTAAGCGCTTTTCGTCTGTACGTTGTACAGACTTCTTCAGACAAAAACTCAACATAAAAGTCACTTTAAATAAGTAAAAGCAATTATTCTAGACCAATCATATGCAGTAGTTAATTAATAGAACACGTAAATCCGTTTAAAACATTATTCAAACCAACTACTCATTTACATGAAAGTAAACAGAGGTAGCTCATAAAAATATGTGATGACAAACTTTACAAGCTCTTCGGGATGATAATGGTAGCTAAAGTTGCAAGAGACCTTTAGACTTGGCCTTATAAAAATAAAAAATATGAAAAACAATAATCAAAAATAAAGTCTTAAATAACACAAAAATGTAAGTAAAACACAGGCACCCAGCATGTGCACTGCCGTACATATAACCCAAAATTAAATTCCAAATAATCAACCATAAAGGCATAAATACTTATCTAAAATTATAATCTAAAATTAAAATTATAATCAAAAATTAAGAATTGAATAATTAAGAACAAACCTACCAACAACAAAGAGGAAAACTAACCAAAACCACCTAGTTTTTACCTTTTCAAATTCTGCAGTTTCAACACACTGCTAATCGAACACGACTCATTAAGACCAGGGAATATGCACGCATTAAGTTTAATTTGCCAACTTAATTCTAATTCCTCCAATAATAATGGCATAGGTGCCCCCCTTTTGATAGTAGTCACCTGGTCTATTACTAAAAATCTAAAACTGTGGTTCGTGTGTTTGGATAAATGCTTAGCAAGTGCTTATCCGTTTTGTTTCTACTTATCGCGTACTGGTGTTCATAAACGTGCTCACGGAGCCTGTGTTCAGTTTTATCAACATAGAACGCAGGACATCCTTGGCACAATGCTAAGTAGACAACCATTTTAGAGTTACAATTAAACCTAGATTTTAATTTGCATTGAAAGTTCTGTATACTGACCCTGTTCGTCTCCAAGATGTGTTTACAAAAGTTACAATTTTGGCATTTGTACATGCCCACAGTTCTAATAAAATTATGCACTGGTTGTTCCAAAAGTGATTTCAAATTTTTACCCCTCCTAAAAATAACAGTAGGGTATTCTCCAACCTTTGCATAAATAGATGGGTTACTTTTAAACAATGCCCAATTTTTCTTGATACTTTCAATGCATTGATAACTTAATGGGCTAAAAGTTAGAATAAGTTTCATGCCCATATGTTCGACCTTAGTCTGATTAGTCTCCAAGCAAACCTGTGTGGATACCTGGCTGTTGATCATAACCTGAAGTAAGTGGCCTTCCTTATAGGTCAGTAAAGGTTTATAAGTCCCGTTAAGTCTTTTGGCCGTGACTTCATTAATCAATTCTTCCAATAATGTGGTTTTGGTTAGTTTTCCTCTTTGTTGTTGGTAGGTTTGTTCTTAATTATTCAATTCTTAATTTTTGATTATAATTTTAATTTTAGATTATAATTTTAGATAAGTATTTATGCCTATATGGTTGATTATTTGGAATTTAATTTGGGTTATATGTAAGGCAGTGCACATGCTGGGTGCCTGTGTTTTACTTACATTTTTGTGTTATGTAAGACTTTATTTTCGTTTATTGTTTTTCATATCTTTTATTTTTATAATGCCAAGTCTAAAGGTCTCCTGCAACTTTAGCTACCATTATCATCCCAAAGAGCTTGTAAAGTTTGTCATCACGCATTTTTATGAGCTACCTCTGTTTACTTTCATGTAAATGAGTAGGTTTGAATAATGTTTTAAACGGATTTACGTGTTCTATTAATTAACTACTGCATATGATTGGTCTAGAATAATTGCTTTTACTTATTTAAAGTGACTTTTATGTTGAGATTTTGTCTGAAGAAGTCTGTACAATGTACAGATGAAAAGCGCTTAATTATTAAACTGTTTGTTACCGGCTGACTCTAGTGCCTGATTTCACTTGCCTTGGCAACCTATTTTTGGACTTATAAAGGAAATCAACACTTATTCCAAATTCAGAGTGCAACTCAAAAAGCACTTCATCCAAGCCAAATACTCGTGTACCACATATGACCTAACCTATCTCCTTTCCAAGTCTGTTCTTCTCCTTCCTCAAAATTTACTAAAGATTGGCCCACTTTAGGAAATATTGTGTATATTGTACATTACACCCTGCTTGATTGTATGTCACATTGTACTTGATTACTAGTATGTACATATGCAATATTTTTTTTCTGTGTAATTAGTATGAACTACTCTGTTATTACTTACATTTCTGCATTTTTGTTTGTGAAATGTTTTGTATTTCACCCGGGCTGAGCCTGAAATTGGTCAATATTAATCAGTGCACTATCCTAGTAAACAAATATAAATGCTCTAGCCTCTGTCTTTCCCTACTTGATTTTTCAGAAGGATGGAGTCTCTGCATACCAATCCTTCACTTGTCCCCAAGGTAGCTTTCAATGTAAACCTAAACTAACTAATGGATTTACCAGCATTTTTTTCCTGAACTATTGCAAAACAGGTGACTAGACTTTATATACCTTGGATGTAGATACAGACATCACAAATCTACCAGGAACCAAGCAACAAACAGATGAAAACATAGATGCAAACAGCCAGACAAAAGAAAACTGAAATCTTTATTACTCACACAAAAGATTTAATGCATTCATCTAGTGTGTAACAAACAGACTTCATCATAATCTAAACAGTAAATCACATTTGGTTTAAATGACCCTCTTGAAAAATCACATTAGCAAAAAACAATCAAAAGTGCTTTCTCCCACCATTCAATACACATACCTATAAACGATGTTAAAACCATACTTAAAGTGATATAAACATATAAAATGTTCTTACTCAAACCAAGTAAGAACACAATTTTAAAACACTAGCAATAGACAAACTGTCATTTAAACCTGAATGTTTAGTTTAATACATAGAAACACATCAGGCTGGACAGCAGCATCATAAAATATGAACAAACTAGATAACAAACAGAGATTACATACATACATGCTTACATCTCAACAGCTGACTTCAAAATGGAAGTCAGACTTGCACGTGCTCACTATTTATACACTTGTGCAAATCCTTAGATAGCTTCTTAAAGGTATATGCATACATATTGATCTACATCTTCCCTCTTAAAAAGATTGACCTTTATACAAAACAATATCAGAGTTAGGCATGCATTACTATATACATCAAAAACAGAACATAGTGCTTATGTCCAAGTTGCTTCATATCTCCTACAGGTTTCAGAGATTCGTCCATATCTCATAACATAACAGTAGGGACTAAATTTAGCAACAGGGACAGTCTGAGGTACACAACTCATGTCAGGAACCTCTGGATTCGCCACAGGAAATGGGGATTTCCTCTGGAACTTCCTCTGGAATTGGAACACCGGACAACTCACTCTGAGATAAAGTCTTTCTAAAACCAAAAAAGTGGTGCAATAGTGCTCAGATAAAAAACTTGAAAACCAAAGAAAGAGCACTAATGTTGTGAGTCCTCAGATAAAATTTATTGCAGATAAGGTTTAGTGCTTTCGTTTTTAACTAATATGTATTTAATATTCATGAATTGAGTTGGATATTCATGAACTGATGATTCATTGTTTAATTATTGGGGGAAGGGAGAACCAATCACTGTAAAGTATGTAGTATTTAAACTTATTCTGTTTGATTTTTTATTGTTCTGATGAAGTCAACTGGTATTGACGAAAGCGCTAAACCTTATCTGTGATAAATTTTATCTGAGGACTCACATTAGTGCTCTTTCTTTAGTTATAAAGAGGCTTTCTCACAGGCAATTTGATGTGATGTAGGCTCAGACACCGGTCTCAAATGTTTCCGATTCCACCTGAAGATTTCAACTTCTGATTCTGCAATGTACAATCTCAGCTCTGGACCAATATTCTTCACCACACCAATCTGATCATAACCTTGGGATGTTTGCATCCTTGTCACTTCTCCCTCTTGTAATGGATTGAGCAGTTTACTGGTCTTATCATAGTAGGACTTCTGGGATAGGCACTTCTTCAACAGATTGGTTTTCACTGATCTGTTGTTCTTGACACATGGAACCAACAATTGACTGCTGATTGGTAATGTGGTTCTGGTTTGTCTCAACAGAAGTCTCTGAGTAGGTGAACCAAGATGTTTATAACAAGGAACATTTCTAAGATTTCAAGAGATTCAAGAAAACATCACTATTGTCTCATTTTGACTTCTCAAGTAACTGGTTTGCACTTTGAACTGCACATTCTGCCAAACCATTTGACTGTGGATACTCTGGACTACTTGTGACAAGAGTAAAGTCCCATTCTTCAGCAAATCTATTGAACTGTTGGTTTGTAAACTGCGTGCCACTGTCAGAAATAACTTTGTGCGGACTTCCATGTACTGCAAAATGACATTTCATCTTATTAATGACTGTACCGGATGCTAGGAAATAAGTCAATCTCAAACCAGTTGGTGTAAGAGTCTCATCATCATCTTTTGGCTTTTCCCGTTAGGGGTCACCACAGTTGATCATCTCTTTCCATTTCTTCCTATCCTCTGCATCTTGCTCTGTCACACCAACCACCTGCATGTCCTCTCTCACCATGTCCATAAACCTTATCTTAGGCCTTCTTCTTTTCCTCTTACCTGGCAGCTCCATCCTTAGCATCTTTTTCCCAATATGCCCATCATCCCTCCTCAGCACATGTCCAAACCAACATAATCTCATCTCTCTTGCTTTGTCTCCAAACTGTCCAACATGAGCTGACCCTCTAATATACTGATTCCTAATCCTATCCATCCTAGTCACACCGAGTGCAAATCTTAACATCTTTAACTCTGCCACATCCAGCTTTGACTCCTGCCTTTTTGTCAGTGCCACTGTCTCCAACCCATATAACATAACTGGTCTCACTACCCTCTTGTAGACCTTCCCTTTCACTCTTACTGGTACCCGTCTGTCACAAATCACTCCTGACACTCTTCTCCACCCATTCCACCCTGCCTGTACTCTCTTCTTCACCTCTCTTCCACATTCACCATTACTCTGAACTGTTGATCCCAAGTACTTAAACTCGTCCACCTTTACAAACTCTACTCCCTGCATCATCACCATTCCTCTACTTTCCCTCTCATTTACACACATATATTCTGTCTTAGCCCTGCTGACCTTCATTCCTCTGCTCTCTAGATCATATCTCCACCTCTCCAGAGTCTCCTCAATCTGATTCCTACTCTCACTACAGATCACAATGTCATCTGCAAACATCATAGTCCACGGGGCCTCCTGTCTGATCTCATCTGTCAACCTGTCCATCACCACTGCAAATAAGAAAGGACTCAGAGCTGATCCTTGATGTAATCCCATCTCCACCTTAAACGGGTCTTCCACTCCCACTGCAGTCCTCACCACTGTCACACTACCCTCGTGTAAGAGTCTACTAACACCAAATAATGTTGATCATTCCACTTGAAGATGTCTGCGACTACTGCCAACCAAGGTAGTTCCGGAGTCTGGTTTAGCAGAAGTCGCTCCTTCTGTTGATGTGGCTTTGTACTATTATACAATAAACAAGATAAAAGTGTTCTCTTAATGTCTTGTGACATAGAAGGCCAAAATACTAGCTGTCTCTCCCTTCTTTTGGTAGATTCCATTCCTGGATGACCATGATGCAAGACAGTAATGTACTCTGGTTGTAAGGAATTTTCAACAATTACTATAGGACCTTTCATAATGATACATTTGTCAGACAAAATCTCATCTCTGTATGGAAAATAAGCTTGCACTTCTTGAGGTAAACTCAATTGCTTTGATGGCCATCCTTGATTGATAAAGTAGTTGAACTTCTGTAAAACTGGATCTGTGGCTGTGTAATCTCTCGGCTTATCAAGATGTGTGGAAGAAAAATTACGCACTTCCATTACTTCAAAATCAAGATTCTCATTTTCATGCTGTTCTGTGGTGTTTCTGGGCAATCTGGATAGTGTAACAGAAAGATAAAGACATTTTCCTTCCCTGAAAACAAGACTGAAATTATACTTCTGCAATTTCAGCATCATATGTTGCAGTCAGGCTGGGGCTGAAAGCATAAGCTTTCTCAAGATAGTGACTAGAGGTTGGTGGTCTGTTTCAGTTTGGATAGGTCTACCATAAGCATAACCATGGAACTTCGAACACGCAAACAAAAGTGCCAAAAGCTCTTTCTCGATCTGGGCATACTCCATCTCAGTTTTGGTAAGAGTTATTGATTCATAGGAAATAGGTTGATTCTCTTGTAGAATGACTGTGCCAAGACCAAATTTCAAAGCATCACAGGAAAGGGCAAATGGTTTGTGAATATCATAGTATCTGAGAGTTGGCGGACTAGCAATTCTCTGTTTCAGGACATCAAATGCTTTCTGGTGTTGCTCTAACCAAGACTAGGATAGAACTTTACGTGTAAGCTCTCTGAGTGGCACTGATAGTTGGCTCAAGTCTGGAATGAACTTGCCTAGGTAGTTGACCATGCCAAGAAAATGTTGCAGGGCTAGAACATTGTCTGGAGCTGGCATTGCTGTTTGTTTTGAAGGGTCTGGTCATAAACCCGCACTTGTAATTAAATGACCAACATAAGTAATTTCTCATAGCCTGAACTTGCATTTGTGTGGATTGAGCTTAAGATTTACTTGACATGCCCTTTCTATAACTTTTCTGAGGTTTATATCATGTTCATCTTCATCACAACATCCTACTAGTATGTTACCTACTATGATAACACAAGGATACCCAGAAAAAAATTGCTCCATTGCACGTTCAAAGACTGCTCTTGCAGAATTTTTCCAAAATGGCATTCTCAAAAAGCTGTACCTGCTAAACAGAGTGCTGCAAGTAGTGAGCAACAATTTTTGTCAAGCTGTATTTGCCAAAATGAACTCTTTGAATCTAAGACAGAAAAAATACTGGCATTTGGCATCAAGGCTGTGACCTCTTCGACTCTGCACATTGAATGATGAGGTTTTTAGCGCTTTGTTCAAATTTCATGGATCAATACAGATTCTGATGCCATCTAAGCTTTTCTCACGAGTGACCACCATGGAAGATACCCATTCTGTTGGAGTTTCAACTACACAAATTCCACCTTGTGGCACCATTTTGTCTAACTTATTTATTATTTTATTTATTTTACATTTGTTGACCGGGAAAGTCCGACTGGACACATGTCCGTTTTCAGCGGAGGCCCGGGGAGAAAAGCTCCAATAATACAATAGTAGTTTACAAAAAGTTCCAATAGTACATAGTAGGTTGCAGCAATGATTGTCAGCTAACATACGATTGTAGTTATGCACTAAATACCCAGGGTAGAAAAAAATTTTACATTAGTATGTACAATCACAATTATAAAGAGAAAAACAAAGCGTCATATAGTTAGTATACAGAGGTGAGAAAAAAGTTACATTAAGATGAACAGTGAACAATTATTATAAGAAACAAACCTACATGTAGTTACTTTCGGGGGGGAGAGAGTAGAAGGCTTGAGGCCTAGAAGGCTAGTAATTTTACTGAGGAGGTTGAGGGGGAGCTATGAGTTAGTCTGGATTAGAACATTGGCAAAGCCAGTGGGATTTGAAGTGGTGGGAGAGTCCATTCCTGAAAGTATTTAGGGAGGTTGCTTCGGTGAGACTAGGAGGAAGAGAGTTCCATGTTTTACCCACTGTGTTTGAAAACAGAGAGCCACCTCCTGAGTTACAGGATTTGATTGTCCGTGCGAGTACTTTGTGAGATGATCTTAGTCTATTTAGGTTGGTATAAGGGCTAATTAATCCGGACAGGCCGGGAGTGTTTTCAGGTTGAGAGAGAATTTTGAAAGCAATGATAAGTTGCTTCTGTAGGAGTAGGTTTGGTAGTTCTATCCAACCTAGGTTCTGAAGATTAGTACAGTGATGGGTTTTGTAGGGCAGGCCTGTGGCAAATCTTGCAATATGATTATAACAACAAGAGAGTTTAGATAGATCCGATTTGTTGGGGTTAGTTAGTATGGGGGGAGGCATACAAGAGGGTAGAAAGGAGATGGGTGCGAGCAATGGCAACTCTAGCTGTGGGAGTCAGAAAAGATTTTATTCTATAAAGGGACCCCAGTTTCTTATTAACAGTTTTGATAGTTTGGTTGATGTGCACATTGAATCTGAGTTTGTTGCCAATGGTAACCCCTAATAGCTTGGTATGAGGGTCGGGGGTGATGGTGGTTCCATTGTTGGATTGTACACTAAAGGGAAAAGTTGGTGTTTTATGGGTAGGATGGAAGAGTAGCATTTTCGTTTTTTTTGGATTAAGGATCAGTTGGCGTTCTGATAACCAATTCTCAACTGCAGTGAAACAGTCTTGAGTTTTGGATAATAGAATAGTTGGGGATCTATCTGAGCAAATTAAAGTCGAGTCATCAGCATATTGAATACATGTAGACTCTGGGATGACTTTGTTAAGATCATTAATGAAGATGGAGAATAGAAGGGGGCCAAGTATGGAACCTTGGGGGACTCCTATGGTGTTGGGTATGAGGTCGGAGAGCTTGCTTTGCCAGAGCACTGCTTGTTGCCTATCAGAAAGATAGGCATGAAACCAGTCTAGGGTTTTATTATCTAGATAGAGAGTTTTTAGGGTTGCATGCAAAAGGTTGTGGTTGACCATATCAAAAGCTTTTGATAGGTCCAAGAAGAGGGCTGAAGAAATTTTTTTGTCATTCCGGTTAAGATTGATAGTGTTTGTGAAAGACAGGAGAGCGGTAGTACGGCTATGTTTGGGCCTGAAGCCATGCTGGGAGTTGGTTAGCAGGTTTTCCTGAGTTAGGTAGTGGATGAGTTGTTTGTGAATACTTTTTTCCATGATTTTTGCCAGTGGTGACAAAATGGCTATAGGTCTGTAGTTTGAGAGGTCAGTGGATGAACCACCTTTATGGAGGGGGATGACATGGGAGATTTTCCATATGGTGGGGATTGTGGATTCAGTTATGGTCCGATTAATTAAGATTGAGATGGGGTAGGCTATAACATCCGCCGCTTTTTGTAGAAAGTCTGCTGGAAGTAGGTCTGCCGCGAGAGTGGTTGGCTTTAGTTTCCTTAATAAGGATCGAATGTATGCAGTAGGGACTGGTTGTAGGTTGAATAGCGGCGTGGTCTTCTGGGTGGGACTTGAGGATAGGGAGCAGGGGGCTACTTGTTGGTTGGCTAAGGATTTGATTACATCGATGAAGAAGGTGTTAAAGGATGTGGCCACTTCATCTGGGTTTTTCATAGTTAGGTTTGCTGGGGTGGGGGTGGAGGACCTGCCGGGATGGAGAAGTTTGTTTATTCCTGCCCAAAACTTTTGGGGGTTGTTTTGATGTTTATGTTGTAGTTGGAAATAGTAGGTTTTTTTTTGTCCATTAAGATGGATTTTTTTGTGTCATTTCTTAGTTTTTGGAAGTTGGTACGGTCTAGGGGTGTCTTGGTAGTACGCCATTTATTCCATGCTTTGTTTCTAGATTTGATTTTGGCTGTGGAGTCTTTTGATAGCCATGGTGCAATGAGAGCTTTTGTTTTGATTGACCGTTTGGGGGCATGTGTGTCAAGTATGTTTAGAAATGTAGAGTTAAATTTTATTACAGCTTCTTCTAATGGGAGGTGCTTTAGACATACTCCTGCTTAAACACAAACTCAGATTTAAATTTGTCCTGCATTGCTACTGGAACTTTTCGTGCTGGCCCAATAACTGGACTGACCTCTGGGTCTAACTTCATGGAATATACAACTGGAAGTTTGCCTAGTTTGTCTTGGAAAAAAATCACCATAGGTAGAAAAAATGTGCTGGACAAAATTAGAGTAGTGATCTTTTAAACTAACATGGTAGACTTCCTTAATAAATGAAAGCAGTCCCATTTTCAAACTGTCTCTGAGCCCTAATAATGACTGGATGTGTCTCTTGACCACAAAAAATAATAAATCGTAACTTCTTCCAGCAGAGTATCATGAAAGCACTACTGAGCTTTCATTTTGAATTTCTTCAACTCCATAAGCATCAAGCTTCGCACACCTTGCCATAAAAAGCCTTGCACCTTTGCAAACTCTCACAAATGTTTCTGCAGAAAGACCATTGCACTTGGAGCCTGGGTTTGCCATTTATCCATACAGTACAAAATACTTCATTCTTGGCCCTTAAATCTACCGCTTTGACCGTTTCATGAAGCACTGACAAACCATTAAAATAAAGAGTGGCGCTGCCACTATCTAACTTATCGACTTGTTTCTTAAAATGTTCAATTTTAATAAAAGAATGTGAGTCTTTTGATTTACAAAAACTTTTGAAATTATTCCATTTACTGCATCTGTGACATTGCTGACCAAAAGCTAAACATCTTTCCCTTTTATATTCATGGCTTCCACCACAATTACAACAGTGGGCAATGAAGCTAGGTTGGGGTTCATGCTTTGAGTTTGCTGACTCACTTTGGTGCTTCACTGAGACTGTGCGAACTCTGGAATTTGCTAGAAAGTTCTGGACTTTATCAGTGAGTGCTGTAGGGGCTACAGCTGCCATGTGTTTGGGCCTGTTTCTTTTAACCACATGCTGCATGCTATCAATATGAGCTTTATCACTGTGCCTTCTAGAGCTATTCTCATTTGTAAGCATATTTGTGTGCTTTTCTGTGAACTTGTATGTCTGACAAATCTCAATGGCCTTATTTAAAGCTAAATTACTATCACAAAGCAAAATCTTTTCTCACAGCGTCATCTTTTATGCCACACACACATCTGTTTTATCAACTCATCCCTTAGGTCACCAAATCTGCAGTTTTTAGCCTTATTTCTTAGGTCACTTATACACGATGCAAACGTTTCACCAGGCTTTCGATCCCTTGTATAAAATAAGTGCCTTTCCATTGTAACGTTTGACTGAGGATTACACTTTTCTCTGAATTTACATTTTAAGCATTCTGGGTCCTCCCTTGACTCAGTCTGTACAACAGTATGATGGTTTTCTCCCTCTCCAGCATAGATAGCAGGTGCATACACAAATGAACGCTCCATTTCTATGGCTTCTGACCCAACTAAATTAAGTAGAATAAATGCCTTTGTACAGTCATCTTTATCAGAAAATGCAGCCTGCACAAAAATGTTATACTCTTGCTTAAACACTCTTCATTTCTCAGTAATATCACTGTCAAACACAAGTGCCCTGGGCATTTGAAATCAATCTGCCATGCCCACAAAGTATACATAAACAATTAGGGCCCTAATCTCAATGGCCTTATTCAAAGCTAAATTACTATCACAAAGCAAAATCTTTTCTCACAGCATCATCTTTTATGCCACACACACATCTGTTTTATCAACACATCCCTTAGGGCACCAAATCTGCACTTTTTCACCTTATTTCTCAGGTCAGTTATACACGCTGCAAAAGTTTCACCGGGCTTTCGATCCCTTGTATAAAATAAGTGCCTTTCCATTGTAACATTTGACTGAGGATTACACTTTTCTCTGAATTTACATTTTAAGCATTCTGGGTCCTCCCTTGACTCAGTCTGTACAACAGTATGATGGTTTTCTCCCTCTCCAGCATAGATAGCAGGTGCATACACAAATGAGCGCTCCCTTTCTATGGCTTCTGACCCAGCTAAATTAAGTAGAATAAATACCTTTGTACAGTCATCTTTATCAGAAAATGCAGCCTGCACAAAAATGTCACACTCTTGCTTAAACACTCTTCATTTCTCAGTAATATCACTGTCAAACACAAGTGCCCTGGGTATTTGAAATCAATCTGCCATGCCCGCAAAGTATACATAAACACACTGAAAGTATGGCCCTTGTAATTATGTACAAACAGTTCTGTGAGCTTGTAGCAACATTCAAATGCACAATACACTCTTTGAAATACTGTACTTTGTGAAGTATGCTCTGTAGTTGTACTTTTGTGAAATAACTTTGCTGTAACACTGCACAAACATGCAAACACTTTATACACTTCATATAACTCAGATATCTTTGCTTAATACAAAAAAATATCTATTTTGTGAAAATTCGGTCATTTCCCCTTATTTTATTTATTTTATGCAGTCCAGACTTTATTTCAACATTTTCCATACTAATTTGAATATTGTATCAATACCATACATATCAGTTTATGCAAATATATGTTCTGTATGCCTCATTTCATATACTGCAAAAAGAAATAGTGCTGAGCAAGTTTTAATAACTGAAATTCTTTGCTGACCTGTTTTGCGAAGTATGTACATTTTAGGGTTGATTCACTCATCTGCATTCCAGCAGCATCTGGACAAGTGCCTTAAATCATTTTAACTATGCCGTCTCTAACTTCGTGCCCTTCCGTTATGCCACTCATAGCCGTCCTTAGACATAGGCCAACTAGGTGGCACCTAGGGCACTGTTCTAGCAGGGACACTTTTCCAGTATTTATTTGGGGAAGGTAGGCCAGGATGGGGGCACAGGGTGGTTTGGTGGGGGTGCCGTGCAGCCCTTTTGCCTAGGGCACCAGTTGAATTAAGACTGCTCCTGATGCCTGTTCTAACTCCATGTCCTTTAAACATGCCACTTCTGGTACCATGTCACGCATTCATCTCTAATACACATTACAAGAAGACCTGAGGTTTTGTTTAGATGCTTTAATACATAGAAACATATCAGGATGGATAGCGACATCATAAAATATGAATAAACTAGTTAACAAACAGAGCTTACATACATACATGCTTACATCTCAACAGCTAACTACAAAATGGCAGTCAGACTTGCACATGCTCAGTATTTATACACTTGTGCAAGCCCTTAGATAGCTTCTTAAAGGTACATGCACAAATATTGATCTACAGTGAGCATAGAACAGAAATATATATCATCAGGAGTAGGGACAACAGAAGAAAGTGCAATAGAAACTGGGTTTTCAGATCATGTTGTTATTTGGATAGAGACTAAAACAAAGAAGGATATAGAAAATATGAAAAGAAATAAAGAGGCTTCATGAAAGAAAATGGGAAAAAATTAAAAATAAGAATTATGTAGCTTTGGAATGATTATATAGGTATGGAGATGGACATCCTTCATGACACCTTTCCTTGTCGTTTGGTCCATGGCACTGTTTCTGGCCTCCTGTAGGTTGTCAGTTGCTTCTCAGGTCTTCTTCAACCTGTTTAGCCCACATCTTCTTTGGTGCAGATTTGTGAACTCTCCAGTTCACAGGGCACTCTCTCCATAATAGTCTGTATGGCAAGCAGTGGGTGTCCATCCTGCACATGTCTAAACCAGCACAGCCTCCTGTTCTGGATCTGTTTGCTGATCACTGGCTGCTGATCACATCTAGACTGGATATTCTTATTTCTAATTCAGTCACAAAGAGAGATTCCCGAGATTTGGTGCAGGCATCGCATTTGGAAAACCTCAAGCTTGTTCATGTCTGGCCTGAGGAGGATCGACGTTTCTGATCCATAATGAAGAATTTTCAAGATCTGTGCACAAAAAAGGGGGCTCTTGAGCAAGGCAAATACTGTACTGGCTTGTCCAATCCTGCTATAGACTTCAACTGTTGATGCCACCTTCTTCTCTTATACCAGCAAACCCAGATATTTGAATTCTTGCATTTGTTTGATCTGACCTCACCCGAGGTGGATGGTGTCTTGTGAACCATCATTTCCATCACTTTGGTCTTGTCCATGCTTATCCATTGGCCATATGATTGGGAAATGTGGGCGATGTCATACAGGATATCTGTGGCCTCAGCATCACTGTATTTGAAAATGTCACTGTCAACAGAGAATATGAGGTCAGTTATAGAATAGATTTCATCATACTGGACTCCACTCCTGCCCTGAAATACTTTCCTCATGATGGCATCTACCACTATGTTGAACAGCAGTGGAGAGACCACATCCTCTTGATGGACCTCAGCCTGGATGGTAAGCTCTTCAGACAGTTCATTCCAAATGCGCACCTGGCTGGATGAACCATTGTACGAAATTTGAAGGAGTCTGATGATTTTCTTTGGCGCATGCTCGGTCTCCAATATCTTCCACGTGGTAGGCCACACCAGTGTATAAACTATACACTGGAATAGATGCTGACAGAGTTTATAGTCACTTAGAAGAAAACTCAATCATGGCAATAGAATAAAAGGGTAACAAGAGAAAGTCATATGGAACAAAGGATCCTTTGTTGTTAAATAAAGTCATAACTGAAAACTGTAAAAAGGAGAAGAATCTAAGTACAGCATGGACAGACTACAAAAAAGCATTGACAGTAGCCCACATTCGTGGATAAAAGAGTGCTTAAAAAGGTATAAGATACACTCTACTCTGATCAATTACTTAACAGCAATCACAAAATAGTGGCAAACTTTGCAGGTAAGCCATAATAAAGGACAACTTATTATTAAAAGGATAAAATTTAAAGTAGGATATTCCTGGGTGACTCTTTGTCACCACTGCTCTTTTGTCTTGCCTTTAACCCATTCAGCTGTCTAATTAACAGACTAGGTCATGGCTATAATTTGGCTCTCTTCTCATCTTCTTTTTGTAGGTAGTTTAAAACTGCATAGTTCATCAGGTGTGAAACTGAAAGCACAACTGCAAGGTCAAAACTTTTTCAGATGACATAAGAATGTCATTTGGTCTTGATTAATGTGCAAAACCAACCTTTAAAGCAGGAAAGCTGCCGCACCAAGAAAATATAAGCCTGGGTCAGGAATGTGATATAAAAGAGCTTGAGCAAGAGGAAGTATATAAATATCTGGGAACTGATGAAGGATCAACAGTAAAACATAAACAAATGTGAATAAAACAGTAAGGAACATTTTAGAAGACTAAAATTAATACTGAAAACAGCAGTGACATCTAGGAACAAAGTCCAAGCTTTAAACCAATTTGCTCTTCCTTTCCTAATGTACAGTTTTGGAGTGATTGACTGGTTCCAAAAAGTGTTGGATCTTCTGGACAGGAAAACCAGAAAGATGCTTCATACTCATCAAATAATTTATAAAAATCAGTGTATATGTATACCAGGAGTATATATTTCCCATTCTGAAAGAGGTATGGGCCTCCACGAAATTGATTACATGTATAGATCTACAATTGTAGGACTGCATACATATTTGTTGACCTCACAAGTTCCAAACAGAGTGAAAGTTTTGAAACATGAGGAGAATAAGTCTAAGATGACTTCCCTGCTTAGTTTAGCAGAAACATATTGGTGTCAAGTGGAAATGGAAATCAAACCAGAAGTAGATGAAAATTAGGCAGCAACTGAATGTGCCAAAAATAAAAAAAGAATATAAGGTGAAGGATCAGATAAGAAAGCAAGAAATGTGAGAAATGTGAAAAATGCATAAATATGGTTTCAAGTATAGAAAACTCTTGGAAAAACCTCGTGGTGATCAGGGTTGAATGCAGGAAAGGATAAGAAGAGGTGAATTTAAACCAAAAGATAAAAGGTTAATATTGGAGGCCCAAGATAGTGGAATACATACACATTGATTTACAAAGTCCATTGAACATGTGGAAGAAACAGACAAATGTAGGTTTTGTAAAACAGAACTGGAAACAGTCACACATCTTGTTGCTGGTTGTGATATACTAATGGCAGAAGGACTGTATACTGAAAGGCATAATAATGTGGCAAGATTGTTCCACTGGGGATTGTACAAACATTACAATGCTGAAGTAGCTGAAAAATACTGGAAATATTAGCCACAGAGTATATAGAAAATGGTGAAGTTTACATCACATGGGCTCACCCATTACTGACAGTTCAAAAAATAGATGCAAGAAAACCAGATATAGTAGTCAACAAAAATAAGACAAAAGTATCATTTCTCATTGAAATTGCACCCAGTGACTACAGTGCCTTTACATACAGAGAGAGACACAAAGTCATAAAATACAGAATTTGTAGGCAGAAATGAGGGCAATGTGGAAGAAGGATACCCAGACAGTTCCAATAGTAGTAGAAGCAACGTGTCTTATAAAAAAAAATTTACAATCATACATGTATTACCAATATATGTACCTCCATACAAATTGTTAAGGAGCCATTACTGGGCACATTGCGGGTGCTACGAAGACCACTTCTAGCTAACATCAAATATTGAAACAATATTAATTTCATGAACTTTAATCATACTTTCACTTAGGAATGGAGTCCATTCCCATCATGGTATTAGAAACCCCAAAGACTTGGACAAATTAAAAAAGAGAAAAGAGTAAAGGGTTGGGCTATATGGGGAAGACAGGAAAATTTGAATTTAATATGGAAAAAAATGCAGTTTTGTGAATGCATTTTGTAAAGAAGGAAGTAAGAGATTTACAATGGAAGAACATGCTAGGGAAAATGAGAAATATATGTATGTTTTGGAAAACATTTATTTTATCATTTAAGAAAAATGATTTATTTAATAAATTCAATACTAATGGCAAAAATGGCATATTTAGCTAGTTTATTTAGTTTACCATTAGAACATGAAAAAGAGATTTGCAACATTGTGGTTTTATTTATGGAGGGTTCTAATTTAAATCCTGTTAAAAGAGGGACTTATATGTTAAGAGATAGGAGGGAGGTTTAGGATTAACCAAGCCACTGTGTAACATGGCTTCATTAAATCTGTACACAGTCCTTAATAATTTAAAAGATAATAATGAATTACTAACAGAAATATTAAAATGAGTGCAACACCCCCACTTATGCTGCACTGCAGTGTCAGCAATCCATCTACCTTGTGTGGAATAGAACCCATAGCCTTCTGCACAAAAGGTTAGTGTGCTACCTGTTGCACTACTAACACTGCTACTCCATTCCAATATTTAACATAGCTTTTATACACACACACACACACACACACACACACACACACACACACACACATATATATATATATATATATATATATATATATATATATATATATATATATATATATATATATATATATATATATACACATACACATATATAAATATATACGCACACACACACACACACACACACACACACACACACACACACACACACACACATGCAGTGTGTGTATGTATATATATATATATATATATATATATATATATATATATATATATATATATATATATATATATATATATATATATATATATATATATATATATATCAGCCTGGGATGAGATGGTAGACTATCTGAACTGATTTGTCAGGAATGGCCTGCTCCTCTGCTTCCAGGGTTTTGATATATTAAATAAATGCTTAGTGCCACTTTTAGGCATTTCTAGTCTTCTAACATGTCCAACACAACTAAACAGAATCAGTGTAACATTAAGATGTTGCTGCTCAATGCTAGAAGCCTTAAGGAAAAAAAAAACAACTCACTACTAACATGCCTTGCCCTGGAAAACATTGATATATGCATCGTCACAGAGGCCTAGTTCAAGACCACTGAAAGCACTCCATTAGTGTATAGTTTCAGTGCTTATTACCTTTTCAGCCTCATTGCATTAACTGGGCTCACTAAAATTGGTGATGTCTCCATATTGTCTAAAGAAACACTCATATTCAGACTTGTTAGTCAAGATAATGACCTGGAACTTCACCAAATCTAATATACTATTAGCAAAACCACTTGTCATATTGTAGGTAACTATAGGAATCAGTCTATGTCCCCCTCAAGCCATATCTCCTTAACAAGTAAGGAATGTATTAAGCCAAACACCATTCTCCTACTAGACATCAACTACACCCTCCTTAAACAGGACATTCTCAGACGTTTGTCCACAGATTTCTTGGACACATTGATACAAAATCCCTGGACCAGTAAGTCCACACCCCAACCAGAGTTGATAAAATCCTGAACTTGGTCCTTACCAATATGTCACTACTTTGCCCTCTATAAATTATAACTTTTACCTTGTCAAATCAGACAAAAAGTCAATCACATTCAAAATAATACTGGAGCCTGAAGCATCTTCCAATACCTTGGTATTCAGATTTTATGTGAAGGCCAGTTTACTAAAACTGAGTGACCTGGGTAAATTCAAATGCCCCTGCCATCTTAATAACACCACTACTTATGGGAACTCCTTAAGTGCCATATTCAATGCACTTATAAACAGCTGAATAGATGCATCTGTTTCCTTCCGAAATAAATATAACGCCAAATTCAAAAATAAACTCTTATGGTGGAACCAAAGTATAAGCAGGCTAAAAGATGACATAATCCCTGCTGTTAATCATGAGCTAAAGAACCACCTAGGCAAAGAAGAACCACAAAGCACTCTTTAATTATGTTAAAAACCTCAGAAACAGGGCCCAGAACTGTGCTGAGCTAATAATAAATTATATCACATGCTCTGACCCAGAAGACATAGCTAATCCAGTAGAAGACAAATTTAGCACAATCTTTACCACACTCTACTTTATAATATTCTCAGATCACATATCCACACTTATACCTCACCCCCAATTTCCCAAGAACAAGTTCTCAAGGCATAATTAAAAGCAAAGAACACTATGTTTATGGGGTCAGATAACATAGCAGGCTGCTTACTTATTGGTCTGAAACATGACTTGTCTAATCCCCTATAGAAGCTGTTCAAAGTTAGCCTCAAGACAGGCTTTGCACATGATGAATGAAGGACAACAACAGTTATTCCCTTGCACAAAGGTGAATAGTCGATGGGCAGAGCAAATTATAGACCTATAAGCCTGAGCAGACTCATCTGTAAGGCTATGGAAATAATTATTATGGAATTAATAAATATGGATACAGGTAACCTACTGATTCTTGATCCAACCCGGTCTGGATTTATCTAGGGCAAGTCATGTGTAGTTAACCTAGCCAGCTTCTTCAGAAAAGCTACTAAAACAATAGATGAAGGGAAAACAGTGCACACTGCATAACTGGACCTCACAAAGGCATTCAGCATCATTCCACAGTTAGGTAGCATAGACAAACTCTCCCAGCTTAATATCAGTTTCTGTGTAGCTCATTGTATAGCAAATTATCTTGCAAATATTTATTTATTTGGCTTTGTTCACTGGGAGGATCTGACAGGGATACACAAGACCCCTTGTTGGCAGATGCCTGGGGAGAAAGACTCCATTAGTAAGAATAGAAACATTTTAATAGTTGTACAAATCAGTATACTAATATAAATAAGCATACACAGATAACATTATTTAATAAATTATTTTATTTCATACAATGGAAGGCAAGATATTATACAATGTGCAGTTTTTGCGAACATAGATTATGAGATATGCAGATAAAATTTTCAGAAACAAATACAAGTTCAGTTCTCACAAGTACTCGCTGGGAAAATCAGGCAGAAATTTTCATAAGTATGCATACATTTACAAACTGAAAGGTGTACAGCAGGGAATATGGGTTCAGACTGAAAAGATGAGAGGTAATAAATACTTGGATTGTGTGTTTCAGTCATTTGACAAGAGGCACTTACATGGTCTGTCATGTAGTTAATAAGAGCAAATAGAACACAGGAAGTTAGGGTGGGAAGCTCTGCCTTTTCCAAAAGACTTGTCATTAGCAGTGTAGCCCAAGGTTCAGTCCTTGGCCACTCCTTGGCATTTATGTCTTAAAGGTCAAAGCTAATGTTAAGAGTTTGTGGTTGACCAAGTTTGCAGATGACTGCCAACTTGGTGCCATCATAACTCCCCAGGGGACACAGAGATCCTCAAAGAGGGCCTGTCCCAACAAAAAGTTGGTGTCAAAAACCAGACAAAAAGTAATTGCCAAGAAGTGTATAATCATATCTTTCTGCAAGCTTGACTCCCCTTGCAACTATCATTTTGACAACATACTCCTGAAAATTGATCCCATAGTTAGGGATCTAGGAACCTATGTTGAAAATGAATTGTGCTTTGATCACTTTATATCCACTATTGTAAGGAAGTTCTTTCATCAGACAGCTTATATCTAACGATATTGCATCCAGATCCAGCTATGTAATCATTCCACTGTACTCTGCACTTCTTAGGCTGTTAATTGACTATACTGCCCCTTTCAGTTTGTATCCAAACGCTTGCTCTTTCAGTTAAATGAAAACCAGATTTCACATGAGAGTTCTTCAATGGTCCCTCTCATTGCAAAGGTCCTAACTTTATTAACCCCTCAGCACTCAGATCAGATTAACACCCATGTGCATAACTCACATGAGATGGTGGATCACATCCACAGAGTTGTTACAAGGACCTCCAGTTTTCTTCTACCTCCAATAGCTGTGGTTACCACGGCTGCTTCCCTTTTAGGGTGGAGGATATTGTGAAGGTGAGACTGTTCAAAGTACTTGGACACCATTAGAGACCAACCTTCATATCAATATCCTGGAGAAGAGAGCAGTCATATTGGCACTGCAGGCTTTTCAAGACTGTCTGCCAGTGGGTGTGATTTCATTCCAGATGAACAGCATGTTAGTAGTCTGGTATATCAACAAGCAGGAAGGAACCAGATTTTATTCTATGTGACAAGAAGCCATGAGAGTTTGGCAATGGGTGATGTCTTCCTGTTGCTTTCTTTTAGCAATGCATATCCTGGGAATTTCCAATGTACTAGCTGACAGGGGAATTAGATGCATTCTTCTGCCTCATGAGTGGTTTCTCAATCAGATAATAGTGAACAACCCCCCCCCTCACTAGGGCCAACCATGCTGCAACCTTTTTGCTTCCTACCTAAACAACAAATGCAGCAGTTACTTCACCCTAATCCTAATCCCTCTTTAGGGTCATTCACCAAGGGATACTTTGATCCACAGTTGGCCCCCAGTCTCCTTTACTCCTTCCCTCTTTTCCATTGATCATGAAATTCATTCAAAAAGCCATGAAGTGCAAGGCAACAGTAATCCTCATTGCCCCATATTGGCCTTGGCAAGTCTGGTTCCCATATCTTTTATCTCACCTCCTACATCCTCCCTGAATGCTAGAACTCCTATGGCATCCATCCAGACATCCTCTCCCAGACCCAGAAACTCTGAAATTAACCACTTGGTTTCTCCAATTTTAATGATGACCAGAAACACCAGGTTTTTGGACAAGGTAGTTCATATCCTTACAGCTTTACAGAAGTCTAGCACCAGGTGAATAAATGGAAAATATTTTCCTTTTGGGCTTCAGGAAAGGATTTAAACCCCATTTCTGCCCCCCTTCCTTCCATTTTAGAGTGTTTTTTTTTGTCAGAATTGTTCTAAAAGGGTTTTAAATTTTTTAATATCAAAGTACACCTCACAGTCATTTCCAATTTTCACAACAGGGCATAATGAGACTCCTATAGTCTCTTTAAAGGTCTCTAAGGCTTTTCTTAGAGGTACTTTCCTTCTTCAACCCCCTAAAAGGGAATCACTTCCTACATGGGATATTACATTGATACTTCAAGCTCTTTCATAGCCCAACTTTGAACCAGCAGCCTTAGTAGACTTGAAGTTTTTAACATGGAAGACAAAATTTTTCCTGGCAGTTAACTTCAGCAAAGAGAATTTCAGAGTTGCAGGCCCTTTCATGCAAACTACCATATCTGCTTTTCCATAAAGACAGGGTTTTTCTTAAACCAAATTCCTTCTTTATTCCTAGGGTGGCATCCAAATCCAAAATAAACCAGTCCACTGACCTACCAGTTTTCTTTCCAAAGTTTTCAAACAAGGAAGAATATACATTACATTTGCTTGATGTTCACAGACAACTTATATTTTTCATGGAAGTCAGATCAATTGCTTCTTGCAGTATACATAGCAAAACTAGGACACAGAGTTTCCAAGGTCACACCTTCAAGATGGCTCTTGAATTGTATTGCATTAGTTTATGACAATCCGGGATTATCACTGAATAAGGAACTCACAGTTCATTTGATAAGGACAGTACCAACTTGCACAATTTTCTCACATAGCTTTCCAACTGATTAAATTTGTGATGCTACCACCTTCTCTACTGTGATATTTTTGTGTCTCAGTATAAGTTGGATGTTCAGTCCAGATCTTGTACCTCTTGTGACTGTTCTGTTCTCAGGAATATTCTTCCTTGATGCCACACTGGCAAACTGGTAGCTAGGGAGAATCAGACTAAAATGAACAACATTGGATACCAAAGTTATTTACTCACCATAAGAATAGATCAGTGTTGTCCTATTTTTGTCTGGTTGAACATCCATCCCTCCCCTTCCCTTCTAAATTAACACCTCTTGTACATTGAAGAACAGGTGGTATGCTATAGGACTCTTGCTAATGTAAGCATAACAAGTTGGCTCCTTTATTCCCTTACAAAGGAATTCTTTTTTTTTTGTACTGAACAGTTTTTAATTGGCTCTCAATAAAGGAAATCCTTATCTTATGTTTAGGCGAACTCAATTTGAGATATTCTGCAGAACGGAATTGTGGGTAGGAGAGGAGTCAGAGTCCTGGATCTAAAGGTTTAAAGGTGCTGAGACCAGATCCGCATCCTAACAGTTGAACCAGATGAAAATAGGACAACACAGATCAATCGTTATGGTGAGTACATAACTTTTGTTTTGCTATGTCTCGAGCGATAATTTAATAAAGGTATTTAAAAAATACAGTAAAAAAAAATCCTCATGGATCAATAGCCTACTAAGTACCTATGGGCGTGTGAGTAAATAAATGCATGCATACATTCTTAAATAAGCCAAATGTTTGCAATACCACTACTGTTAGGCATCTTGGTATAGGCAGTACTGCATTTTCTTTGTCAGGGACCTTTGTATGGAGGGCGCAGTCCAAGGGCCAGCCTTAGAACAATAAAAGGAGAGAATGTATGGCTCAAGAAACAACTAAATAAGTTCATCTACTTTAAAATATGAGTTTGTACATATTGTTTAACAGGGAAGTGAATAATGTAGAGTTTAAAAGTGAAAATAGTCAAACAGTTTGTTTATAAGAAGCAATGTAAAAACTAAGGTTTGCAAAGAATTTAAAATTTCAACCAGTAATTAAAGATCATAAACTAGGAGTCAGGAAAGGGGGTATTGCAGTTATGATTAAAAATCATTTGCAGACTTGTAGATGGAGATATGTAAATTGACAAATATTTGTGACAGCATAGGCAGATGGTTAATAAGAATGTAAAAGATGCATTCAAGCGGTTGTATGATAGTGATCCCCAAACTAGGATGACATGTTCTCTAAATTTTTTCAACAATGAGATGAACAAGTTAAATCAGAAGACATGTCTGTATAGAAGTAGGTAATCCTAATCTTACCCTTGGTCCCACAAAAATAGACCGAAAGAAATGAATAACAGAAACGCATTACAGAAAACATTCAGCATACTTTTTCAAGAAATATTAAAATACAAGCAAGCAGAATGAATTTGATATTGCTGAAAGAATCCCAAATACTGACATAATTGGGGTAACCATTTGAAATATCATGACTTAAAATGCTGGGTCCAGTAATATGAAGACCAGATAGATGAAAATACGGACTTACATATAATAAACCTGAGATAGCCATTTCTTGCAATATTCCCTTTTTTCCATGGTATGGTTATCTCAGAGTTAGTATCTATACCCACATTGCCCCCAAGATAAAAATTAGTTTAAGGAAGGGTAGTGATGTTTGATATTTGATCTTCTGCATTTGTGGACTTTTCTTTTCAGTATGTCTAGACTTGGCATTGCGAGTCCCAACATTCCAAGAGGGTACTCTTAATTGGGCATAAAATAAAAAGAAATACAAGGTCATACAGTGATCTCAGCAGCTCTGCTAAATATACTAATTGATCACTGTAGGAAGAAACAGTGGAAGTGGATACACTACAACTGATGAATCAATTATGTAAAAAATAGAGTAAAACAAATACTGCATGATGTTAGAAACAGCCCAGACAAAGAAGAAAAAATACTCTATATTATAGAATGGAATTAAGGCACCACTCAGATGAAGGCTTATGTCTGGGAAAGTTTGAAACAGGAAACAAATTCAAATGCACTCACAGACAAGGAACAGAAGTTAAGGGAGCTATAACACAACAGAGAGAAAAAAGGAACAGCTGATCACTTTGAAAAGGAAGACATAACATTTAAAGTTGAAATGGAATGTATTGCAGCATCATAGGCAGAAGCTGACCAATTAACAGTGGAAGACAAATGATGTTTTCATGGAGGGTGCACCTCCAAACTTCTATTAGAGAGATTTATAGATAGAAGTCAGAAAATATAATGAGATTAGAAACTTAAAGGGCAATATGGTATCTGTGGGTGTATATATTAGGAAAGAATTCAAAAAATTATATGAGGAATTATACACTGAAAAAAGGAATATTGGATCATGCAATTAGACAGGTAAATGAACTGGGCAATATATTACATGTCATCGATAAGACTACTCTGGAACGTGCAATAGAAGAAGAAAAAGACACTGTCAAAAACAACTAAAAACAAATGCAGCAGAAGCGCCAGATTAATTCATAGATTCATAGGTATATATTAGGGTAACAACCACTAGGGCCCTAATAAGCCTAGCCATGCAACCCAAACGTGATCCACAAATTTGATTTATGTAAGTGGTGATTTACTGATGGCATTTCTCCATCAGAGACATAAGAGCCAGGCCAGGGCTGAATTTTTGGTTACACATCCATTGCTCCAATTCCACTTAAAAAAAGATAGGGAGAAACTTAACAGGGATGGGTAACTCGTTCCAGAGAATTTCGTATTTATGTCACAAGCAACATTTCTGCCTTCAAATTTAGTAGTTCTGATGCTGTTTGTTCTGCATATGTGCAAAATGTTCATTAAAGCAGGGTCTAGGGATGACCTTTATGCCAGGATAATATCACTTCTCAGAAATCTGTATGATACCAGGTAGAGAGACAGGGATTTGAGGTGACCAGCATATGACATTGTGTTTAATCCCTGTATTTTTTTTTTTGCAAGGAACCTTTGTGGATGTACCAGTTGCTGCATTTGTCTGGTCAAGTACATTCCAAAGGGGGTGTTGTACTCAGTGATGGGTCTGATGAGGGCTGAGTACAGTGGTATGATGACCTCTCTGGGCCTAAATGTCATGTCCTTGCTTATAAGTTGAGCAACATAGAAGGATTGTCACACTACCTTTAAGACATGCTAATCAAATGCTGGATTACTATCTACATGAGTTCCCAGATCCCTGACTAGTGAATCAACTTTTAGGGTTGTTTTATTGATGATGTATTTACCCAGGGTGGTAGACTAGCCAAAATATACTGTAATGAATTTCTTGCTAGTGAGTTTTAAGCCATGACTTTGGCTCCAATTATTTGTCTGTATTATACCTTCCTGAAGGGTGTTCTCATCTTGAGGGGTTTCAATGACTTTTCCCAGTTTGCAATCATCTGCAAACATAGTTAGCCAAAGGCCTTTAACATTGGCCTTGGCATCCAAGAAGTAGATGGCTAAGAGGAATGGGCCCAGCCCTGGAGGACTCCATTGGTTACCAACCTCTTTATAGAGGTAGTTTCACCGATTCTAACCTCCTGGGTACTATCAGTGAGCCAGCTGGCTATCCAGTATGTTATAAAGGGATTTATACCTAATTCCATAAGTTTGTTGACAATGTCCGAATATGGGTTATTGTGTCAAATACTTTAGACAGATCTCTGTAGGCAATATGCACCATTTTCCCATCATCCATTGCCTTAGTGACTTTTTCAAAGTAATCAACCAGATTCAGTAAGCATGACCTTCCTTTGACAAAGCCAAATAGGGATAGATCCAGTTTCTGGAGGTCTGCTTTGTCCTTGTTGATAATTTCCATGATAATTCTTTCCGTGGATTTGCAAATAAGACGATCTGTTGTAGGCCCTCCCTCATTAATGGGGATGACTGCTACAGTCCTCCATTGACATGGAACAAAGCCTATTTTTAAGGGATTATTATGAGTGGGAGAGGGATAAAGTTGGAAATTAATTTGTCCTCTAACAGGTATGCTATATTGCCAGGCTGAGTGAATGTTGCACCATTAATCAACAATGTGCTTCCCTTGGGGTTTTTGACATAGCTGTTGAAGGCCTTCTGGTTATCTTTGACCTTGGAGGCTATATTGACCTCAAAGTTGGCTTTGCTTAATTTAATTAGCACTCTTAGTAGCCAATTTACTTTGATGAGAGAATTTCTATCTTTATGGAAATTACTCTTCCAGATTTTTGACATATTTTTCCTTTTGTTGTATATCATGTTTAATTTGGGATTCACCAGGATGCTTTGTTCTAGGGCTAGTCATGGGGTTAATTATGTTAGGTACAGCAGCCTCTATGCAGCCATTGACATGGTTGTACAGAGTTTCTGAGAGCAATTCAGCAAAGGCTGCTGTGTTTTCTAGGTTTGAAGGGGCACTGAATTTTGACAATACATCACTTAATAAAAGGTAATTTGCCTTGGAATAGTTCCTAACTGTTACTGGTTTTAATGAGATTACAAATTTGATTTTGATTTCAAAGGAGACATGTTTATGGTCAGACCTTGCCAAGGAGGATGACACATTGGGGGAAGGGGTGCAGCACATTCACATATCTATAAGCACAAGGTCCATTATTTTGGAGCATGTCATGATTGTATTTACTATTTGGCCAAGGGTGTTTGCATTTATGAAGTCCAGGTATCTCTGTGCCTGCAGATTTGAGGCAGTGTAGCAGGGGTGTAGTCAGTAAATTACATTTTGTGCTCACCCTGCTGCCATCAACCCCACCTGGCATGCAAATTGGGCACCTCTCTCAAACTACCCCCCTTAACAGCACTTAATGTATTTAGCTGTTCAGTCAAAAAATATTAGAGATTTTTTTTTAATCTGAAATCCTCTCATCTAAGCAAGCTATACACACATTGTTAGAGGCATGAATTTAAATGGTTATAGAGATATGGCCTGATAAAGCCCCAGTGTTTATAATTGATTCAGAAAACAATGTACTCTATAGAGTACATATTCTTTGTACTCTATAGATGCTATGTAAGATTCCCAGTGTATAGAGGGGTAATTGAAGTCTCGCATGAGTACTGTGTTAAGTTGTATGGTATGTGCCTACAGTAGGTTCAAGTATGCATTTTGAACATCCTAGGACACAAACGGTGACCTATAGCTGGCCAGGAGATGGTGCATGATTTTGTCTATGGTGATCTGCACATGGAGGAACTCCAGCACATCATCCTGTTTGGCCACCTTAGAGGTATACTTGTTACTGATGTATGTTAAGGCACCTTCCCCATAGTCCTTGTCTGCGCACTCACTAATCTAAAAGTGTGGAAGGCACTGAAACCTTACACTGCAGGGGCACACTCTGCCAATTTAAACCATGTCTCACTAACTGAACAAATATCTGTATTCTCGAGTGACAGGAGAGCTTGAAGGGAGTGTAGTTTTTTATTTAAAGTTTTGGCAGTGAGCAGTAACACCATAAATATTCCACTTCAAAGCATAAAGGATGAAGGACAGAAGAATAGAAATAGATGTCTTTATAAAAATACACACACACACACACACACACACACACACACACACACACACACACACACACACACACACACACACACACACACACACACACACACACACACACACACACACACACACACACACACACACACACACACACTTGCAAACTTGCTGCATAATCTCCTATGAAACAAATCACTTGTGAGGCAATGAAAATCAAACAGCATTGAAAACAGAGTACTGGAATGCCAAACAATAAACACTTTATAGATGCAAAAAGGAGCCCACAATGACCACCATGACTCTCTTCCCACCAGTTCACTCCAGATACTGTATATACTTGTTCAGAGTACCAACTACCTAAAGGGTGTGGAAAAAGAAATCTCTGTGCGGTAGTGTGTTAATCCAGCAGCTTGCAAAAAGAAGGGAGTGCTGGTGGCTACCGTGTCTTAGTCATGAAGACTCACAGGTGTCTATTGTGTGAAAGCAAACTCGAAGCAAGCTCAAGATGGGTGTTGAAACATGCATGAAGAGCATTAGGTGCCGGACAATTGCTGCTGGCTTGCTGGCTTAAAAAAATCTAAGAGATGAAATTAGCGGCGTACAGGCTAAAATTAAATAACGGGTAAAGCCAAAAAACTAAGACAACAACCCAACAACATACAATCAATGAAAGTACAACTTCTAAACTTAGACTAAAAGAAGACAAAGTATTCTCTATAGCTTACTGCCTTTACTTAAAACAAGAAGAACACAAACAAACACACATGTGTACAAGTTTACTGCCAACACACACACACACACAAACACAAAAAGAAATTCCTTAATTTTTTTACTTATGGAACCTCCTGTCAGCACATTCTAATGTTAAGCATTAATTTGTTTGGTAACAAGATGAAGTGAATTGCTATTCTGGTTGGATACAAGGAAGTATGAGAATAATACACAAAAGTATAATACAGTACAAACACAACAGATACACTTCACTTGAATAAGTTAACAAATTGATTGACTGTAAGATACAATGTGATTGACTCTAAAACTAAAAAATAAAAGTAAAGAAAAATAATTAAATAGGAAAATTATAGAGTTAGTCCTCCCATATTACTGATGTCAAAGATGCCCAGAATATATTACTAATATCAAGATAATCAGAATATAAATCTTAGACAAAATATATTGCTGCTAAATCTTTTAAATGACTAAAACAAACAAAAAGAAATCTTTGCCTTAAAACAAAACAACAGCAAGCACAACAACATCACATCACACACACACACAGCTACACATTCACACAATTCATTACTTCAGTCAAACTGCACACAAATTTACTTCTTCTCTCCTTACCTACAAGCAATCATTGTACTGTTAGACAGCCCCATGAACTAATGTACAGTGTAGACATGTAAAGAGCAGAATGTAAGGCCACAAAATGTAACACAATGAGAACAGTATAAACCTGCTACTGACCCCAGCAATATAATAAACAGCAAATGGCAAAATAAAAAAAAACATCCAATAAAAAAAAAAGAAAACTCACAAAACAACGTGGTGTGTGTTAAGTAAGACAGTCATGGTAGTTCACTGTGGTGACCTTGTTGTATTGGTCTTCATACTATTACACACATTTTGTTTCATTTTTTTTTCATTTTACCTTCATACACACCATATAATTTGTCTAATTGCCATCAGCACCGTCATTTGCTAGTCTAATCATACAGTGTAGGGGCTGGCAGCTCTGCCTCATAACTCCACCAAAGCGTGGCTACTAGATGTACACATCTGTTCGTAACTGCAATAATTGAATATTTTTCGACCGAGCAATGATTGTTTATTTCTCATTATGAGCTAATTTTAAGCATTATGCATTTGCCTTTGGCAAATAATTTTTATCTAAAATGATATGCTAATTTGTAAATAAAATTGGCTTTGTTATTATAAAATGTTTCTGGTAAAAGCTAGTTTGCCAGTACAATGACACAAGTTTTTAAAGGACTACATGACCATGTTTTGAGCTTTTTTGTTCATATCTTGAAACTGTAAGCTGGATGAAATGCAATATGAAAATAAAATTTATTCTAGACATTTATTTTTAACAGATGTGGAATGATTATGCTTTTTTATAAATAAAAGTAAACTAGAAATAATTATAAATACAAAAAACAGACATTTACAAGTTTTTACATAACCTTTATACGCTAAGAATTAGAAATCACTCAGTGCACTCCACAAGTTCCACAACTTGCACAAACTGAATAAAAAATAATAGTCTTCTTCTTGTGCTAATTCTGCGCTATAGAGCAGCAAACCAACCAGCAGCCATATTGAGCCCATCAGCGCCATGTAGGAATCTAAGCCGTGGACAGTGGAGTCCCATAACCATCCGACCCCCTCTTCCATCAGCAGACTTCCCAACCGATAGATCACACTGATGCTTTAATTGCCACTCCGTGCTGCAGCAGAAAAAGCAGAAAGAAAAACCGCCTTAAGGTCAAAGTGAGCAGCATTGTGCTTGCAGTCAAGGGCAGCAGCAGAGAAAAAAAAAGGCGAGGTAAGTCAAGAGTCAAGTCACAGTAAAAAAAAAAAAAAAATTAAAAAAAAAAACTTTTCTTTGCTGAGGGAGGAGGAGGGGTGGTCCAGCAGTCCGATGCCACGAGCCGTCCCTGAGTAACACTGTGAAGTTTAGTTGAGTAGATTTTGCTATGTCAGTAGGATTGTCAATTTGGCATTGCCTAAAAAAGGCACTGTGGAGGTGGATAAAGTTTTATCTAGTATTAGAAAACCTAGAGGGGAGAGGTGCAGACCATCCTTGGCAAAACACTGTGATCTGTTAACCATGTCCTCCCAAGCTGACAAATATTTGTACCCCTTAGAATCACACAGAAAAGACAAAGAGTTGTAACCAATCATTTTTGCTCATATTGTGGCGTCATCAGTGGTGATGATAATATGCTGCTCAGCGCTAGGCTCATACCAGCATGAGATACAAAGTTTGAAAGCTACATTGTGTCTATTCATATAGTCTTGGGAGGTACATCTCAGATCATTTACACCTACATGGACCATGATGGAATTATACTGGTACCTGTGACTTAATGACTTGAATGCAGCATGTGTGATTTGGTAGATTCTGGCTTTAGATATGCAACTAACAGTTATCTTCTTGTTCATCCCAGTTAGAGAGGCATCAGTATACCTGGGAAGTGTGTTTGCTTGCTTTAGGGGCTTAGTGTTTGGGGCTCCACTGAGTGTGACAGTATGTGTTGTGTTAGGTGTTGTGTTTTCTGAGTGCTTTTGAGCTTGCTAAGGCATAGCTTTGACAAAGGATGATCTATGCGATCTTTGTTACTTAGGAAGATTGCTTTTAAGTGCCTCAGCATATGTTAGTCTATGTCTGCGTATTATACTATGTGAAGTAGGTGTTGTGTGCATGGTTTTGACAACTTGATGTGCACTTGTATGTGAGATTTTAGCCTCCAGTGTCATTGTGTAAGTATATGTCTTGCATACTGTGTCTGTTCTTTAAGAAATAAGTGGTTGTCAGTAAACATGAGACAGGGTGGCACAGTGGTACAGTGGATAGTGTTGTTGCCTCATAGCAAGAGTTTGCCCAGTTTGATTCTCAGCTGGGGTGCCTTTTGTGTGGAGTCCGCATGTCAATCCCTGTGTTTGTGGGGGTTTCTTCCCACATTCCAAAGCCAATCAGTAGGTGGACTGGACACTTAAATTGGCCAGAGGTGTGAGTGTGCGTTCGAGTATATAGTGTAGAAGAACTAAAGTGGCAGGTCTAGCCACCCAGGTCTAGTCACTGTTGAAGTGACACCCAGATCCCATGTGCAAAAAAATGGAAAATAGGGGTTGTGGATGGATAGAGTAAACATGAAACGATACATTGTGTCAAGATGCCTATATTCACCAAGCTGGCTACAGAGAAGTTAGGTAATTGCATAGCCATACCATCTAGTCCTTTGATTTGTGAGCTACAAGGGGGGTGGTGTATTGGGGTTAGAAGGTGTTTTATCAGAGCAGATTATGCTAAACAGTAATAAATTCTACTACCTTTAATGTTTACACAAAACCGAATTCAGCTAAATCTGTAGGTATTGTCACTTGTCTCCCAATTAGCTGGTATAAGCTTGTTGGCACGTGAGGTATTTGCACTATATTGTTGCTTTACAGTGTACAGTTTTATGAAATGTTCTTTCTAGGTGTTTGCTACTGCTCAGGGTACTGCTAACCCACATAAATGTGCAAAATTTGTAGCAGCACAAAAAATACAGAAAACTAACTAATGAGCCCTCTGGCCAATAAAATGACTACACTTTGAGTCCTTTTGTGTATTTTCAGACTCAGATAAACCAGCATGGTTCTCAACCTTCTATCTCCAAAATGTGGAACACTGCCTCTCACTATGTGGACAAAATGGCCAAACTGAAAATACTTCTGATGTAGCAAATCAAAACCAAGAAAATCTAAAGATATTATTGCTCAATGCTAGTATTCTAAACAAAAACTCCACTCCCTAGAAGCTCTCTTTACCCTAGAGAATGCTGACATCTGCATGGTCACTGAGACATGGTTTAAAGCTGTGGTGAGCAAACCAACAGTGCAAGGTTATAATGCCTTCCACACATTTAGGCCAGCTACTTCACAGGCAGGGACTAAAGGTGGAGGTGTCTCTATTTATATCAAAAAATAAATATACTTCAAGGCTGGTCAAACAGGACAATGCACTTGAGCTGCTCCATGTTCAAATCACCATAGGCAAAATCCAATACCACTTCCATGAAAGCTATAGGTCCCCTTCTATAACTCAGGAAACCCATACCATGTATTTAAAATTATTACAAATACTAACCATCCAACCCAGTACCATATTCATGGGTGGCTTTAATTACCCCACTATTAACTTTGAATCCTATACAAAACCAAATGTACGTGCACAGAGATTCTTGGATTTTATAAACACTAACTTCCTGTGCCAGAAAATCAATACACCAACCAGGGGTGAAACAATACTGGATCTGGTCCTCACTAATATAGGACACTGCACACTCCCTACTGTAATTCCTTCCCTTGTAAGATTAGACCACAGAATGGTCTCCTTTGAAGAAAGAAATAAACCCTGTACCCACAGCTAAACCTAGAATATTCAGGAACTATTCTAAGGCTAACCTCTTGCTATTAAGTGAGAACCTGGCAAAATTTCAAGCCCCCATAAGCCCTGAGAACACTGCTGCCTATGCAGAACTGTTCACAGAAACCCTGCGCAAGCATGTTAATAACTGCACAGAAACAGCTGTATCCACCAGGAAGAAGTACAGAACTAACTCAAAAAACAAGCCACCCTGGTGGAATCACAATTTCAATAGGCTGTATAACAGGAGGAAGAAAATCATGGCAAAAATTAGGAGGTGCATCACCCAGCAGGATAAAAACACTCTCATCAAACTAAACAAACAATTTAGAGGACAAATAAAGTCTACCAAAGCCAAATATGAGGTAAGTTTGGCCTCCCAGGCCAAGGACAACCACAAAGCATTCTTTTTGGTTATGTCTGCAACCTCAAAGGCAATGCACAATTGTGTGCAGAGCTCATTGTAAATGGAACCACCTATACTGAGCCAGAAGATATAGAAAACTTCCTGGCTCATAAAATCATCTCCAACTTTACCCCTCTCTCACCCCCTCAATCTTCCCTCAGAAAATATCAAATATAACTCCCCCTACTATCACTAGGGAACAGGTCCATAATGCTCTCTCTAAGACCAAGAACACTGCATCAGTGGGCCCAAACAGTATCCCAGGATGCCTTCTAAATAGCATGAAACATGACCTATCAGGACCTCTAAAATTACTGTTTAACTGTAGCTTCCAAACAGGCTTCATGCCTCATGAATGGAGAAAGGCAACAGTAATCCCTCTGCACAAAGGTGGGCCATCTACAGACCCTGGAAACTACAGACCCATAAGCCTCACTAGTCTTATATGTAAAGCCATAGAATGAATGATCATGGAGATGATCAATAGAGATATAGTAAACCTCCAGACACTGGACCCAAAACATTGAACACTGAAATTATACAGTAGGTGAGAGTTGCATGTATGGGATCTCCCAAAACTCAGAGTGAGTTATACCATACCATGCTTGTGACTTAGCAAAGTTTTGCAAAGTTTGCATATCAGTATTTTGTATTTCTCTGATGACTTTTTCCTGCTTCTTCCCAATAATTAACCATAACAGTTTATTTGCAGACCAAAGCGATGCTAAATGTTTGCTTATTGATTGGAGGGGAATTCACTGTTTTGAATGTGCCCAACCTTAGCACACGAGGAAATTTTGTGTTTATACAATATCATTTTAGATTACTGTTGGCTAACCTGCGTGAAGTGTAATGTTTCTAGTTTGAAAGGGGTATAAAAGGGGTGTACTGAGTATTTTGTGACAGCTTAAATGTGTGTTCTTTTTCTGCATTAAGGATATTTTTTTTAACCAGCAATTATCTGGAGAGGGGATATAGGCATGTATGTGAAGAAATATTATTTGGTGTAAAATGCCATACTAAAGGCCTGAATTCTGAATAAATGTAAAAGAAAAGTTCCTCCAGTAGCTTTGTATGGTTTATTTCAGCCACTTTAGCTGAATTATTTAGGATAATGACTCCAAAATATTATGTATATCCTTTCACTAGACAAACAAGGTGAGACTGATACTTACGTAAAGTATTTCTGATACTGTGTTTAAGGGAATCAATGCTGTCTTTGAAAGATTATTTCCACTTGCTCCTTGGCATTCATACACTTCTTTAGTTCCGCTAGTCCATTATCTTGCATAATTATCTTGTATTCCTCATGGCACTTATCAAATGTATTATTTCCATCCTTGTCCTCCTTCTTATTTCTTGTTGCCATCTTTATCTCCCCTCTACAGCTTTCTTGCAGTTTCTGATGGCCCTCCTAATAACCCATTATGTCTTCTTTACAGACGTTGCAGTCTTAATTTTTTAATCCTCCATTCTGATCTTTAAACCGCCTGCATATTCTTTTATTCAAAAGTGTACTACCTACTCTGATCAAGAACTTATTCAGAATGGTACTCCCTACTCCCTACTCCAGTCCAGTGGATATCACCAACATACTGGCAAATAAAGTTAGTGCCAACTTCACCTCAGGGACAACTATTTCATGTCTACCTATCCAGGAGGGTCTCCTATCACCAACTATCACAAAAGAATACACACTTTAGTACTCTTGAAAAGAAAGAATACCTCACCCATTGAACCAAATAACACACCTAGTTGCCTAACCAGTGGCACTAAACAAGCACTGGCAGACCCAGTCCTTAATCTCTTCAACCTGAGCTTAGCTATGGTCTTTTTACCCTGCAGGTGTGGCGCTCAACTGTTGTAGTGCCACAAGGGTGACCCAACCACTGATCCTGGGAATAACTGACCCATCAGTCTAATGAGATTCATATGCAAAGCCATGAACATTATCACAACTGACCTAAAAAACTATATCAAGAACCTTATCTGACTTGACTGGTAGCGGTTTAGCATTGTTAAAGGTAGGTAAACTTCTTTGAGAGGGTGACTCATTCCATTGACTGTGGCCAAGCTTTTCACACATCATACCTTGAACGTCAAGTAAGGGTGCATCTTCTTAGAGCAATAAGGTGACCAGTGGAGTCCCCAGGGATCTGTTCTAGGACTTCTACTATTTGCTATCTACTTTTCATATTTCTATTTATCAAACAAGGATCTTTGGTTAATTAAGTTTATAGATGACTGTAAGCTGGAAATGAAGTCCCCCTATGACATAAAAGCACACTAACAGGAGATAATGTATAAAAATTGCCTCAGTTCAACACTAAAAAGTGCATTTTTGTCACATTGTCACATTTGGTAAACAACTGCCAAATCCAGCTGATATTATAGAGAAATATATGACTTCAGAATGAAGGCAATGACAGACCTGAGTTCTTCGGTGGAATGTACCTTTATATTGAACCATTGTGTTGCTGCAGTTATTAGAAAATCTTTTTACCTCACACACCTCATAGCAAAAGGTATTTCCTCCAGATCAAAAGAACTCCTTACCTCCTTTAACTACACATTGATAAACAGATCACATATTATAGAGCTCCCTTCAGGATTTACCTTTCTAATTATGTTAAGCAATTGAAAACCCTCAATGTTTTTTAACCAAAAGGATCGAAGGCATAAAAGACTTAAAATACCAAGAGGCTTTATCTCCATATTCAGTATCATATAGGCTCTTTATGGGAAATCTGTGTTTTGCTTATAGGGCCATAAAGGATCCCAAGAACTGTTATATCTTCAAATATCAAATGGTCCAACTAACAATAGGACAAGAGATCTAAATCTACTGCAAACAAACAAACAAGAGAAGTTGAAGGGTAAATTCATCATGCACTACATACTTCTCTGGAACAAACCTCCTCACTAAATTAAGCATTGCAACACAGTGCCTGCCTTTGAAAAGAAGCTGGCAGATGGATAGGTATTCATAAGTTCACCCATGGTATGACCTGGCCTGTACTTCCTTGAGACAGGAGGTAATGCCTAAGGGTTGGTACTGGCATGGTGAAAATGACCTCTTGGCTCCTGGTGTCTTCTAATTCCTTTGTCATTGTTATTTTTTTTCATTTACCCTGTTAATCTATTTTGCAAACTGTGCAGGTTGCCTTTTATCCAGACCTCCTTCTTTCTTCTAATGTAATATACCAATATTCATTATGATCACTGCTGCAGTAGCCTAAACTATATGGTTATATCCTGCAATAGAATATAATAATTGGACAGCTTCCAAAGCATTAAGATGCCTTTCACTCACTCAAACCATTAGCTTGAGCAGTGTTGAGTAAAAGTCAGGTTGGGGTGACATACACTTCAGAGCTTTCCTGCTGTCTGAAAGAGCACTGCTCTGGGGACTTTTGAGACTCGACAGTTGGCTAATGATGTTCAGTTGCTGGGCAGATAAGTTTTCTTTGGACGGAAAAAAAACACTTCCACTTTACTTTTCTACTCACAGAAAACTTACTTTTTCTGAAAAAGTGCTGTTAAGCTAGCAAAAGATTTTTCTTGGTTTGCTCTTTATTTTTTGTATTATTAAACCGGAGCGTACTTTTTTTACTTTTGTGGTAACAAATGGTAAAAAGTTGTCTACTTTTTCTGTGAAGAAACTGTTGTAAATTTGCTTTTGAGGGCTGGGGAAAAATATTTAAATATTTTTTTTTCTTTCTGGAGAAAGAATTACTTTTTTCCTGCTTTCCTGTTTTACCAACTATTGCTGCTAAGCTTCCCTGGGAATCAAGCACTATTTTGGCTTGACCATGAAACAACATACTGGTTACTTGGTTTTACCTTCTTCTAGCCACAAAATTAAAGAAATTATTAAGCAGCCTTTGCTACAACAGCAGTCTGGTAATTTGCTACAGCCACAAATGGGTAACTCTGTTGCCAAAGTTTGTTCCTCAGACCACTTGTCTTTTTCTTCAGACCTCCTGGTATAGTCTCTACAGCCAGCATAGTCCAGGGGTTAGACATGCCCTCTGCAGCTGTTGGAGTCCCCTTAGTGGATAAGGGAGAGACTCTCTCTCTTTGGTCATGGGAGGATGAAGGGAAAGTGCCTTTGCTTAACTAGAATGTTGTGTCCATCCCTGGGGAAGTCGTTGCTGGCAATTCTGGGTTTATTTCTTCAGAAAATCCTGTCAAAAAGAAACAGAAACATAAACATTTGTCTTCCCCTGTATGTTACTTTGGACAGGAGTAGTTTATTAGGTTGGCTCTGGGTCATGTGTAGGTTTTTAACCTATCTTATAAATCCGTTTCTGGTAAAAGAAAAAAAGGATTCCTCTTTCCCTTAAAAGGTTCAAGAGGGTGAACTTGTCAGGGAATGTGAAGGGAGGTTTCTGATTCAGAATCTGAGGGGAGTGGGGTATCTGAATCACCTTGTCAGGGATTTTCTTTCTCTGAGACTATTTCCAGGATAAATCAGTGCCACATCAGCTTAAACTTACTGACAAGAAAAATATTTTCAAAGCAGAGCTAAAACAACACATCAACAACAACTGTCCCCGCTCCTACACCACCCTGGATAGCTCCATAGGACACCCCATCTTCATTTCTCATATACCCTATTTCTAGTCCTCCCCTCAAATACCACAACCACAGTCCAAGCAGCACCCTCTCCCCTTTTTTCACTCATAAACATTTTACCTTCCTACCGTCCTTCCAAACCCCTTCCTACAGCTTTTATTAGTAACTCTACTATCACAGCCTTTCTCTTTAGTATTCACCATAACTACAAGCCTACTGGTACCAATACCCTCTCATCTTGCACCATTTTTTTCCTATTCTCCCATCTCAACACCTCACCTCGAATTCTCTCATCTCTCACCATTTTTTCCTGTTCTCCCATCTGCTCATCTCATCTCTAATTTTTCCTTCCATTTATTCACCTCTGCTATTACCCTATCCTTCACTTTGCAATAAACTCTTATCCATGCATACATCTCCTGCTGAACCACTACTCTTTTTCTATCCCTGGGATTAAAATCTGTTGTAAACACAGCTGTAGCTGATCTCTTGTAAAACTAATATTGTTACTGTTTCTCCAGTCTGCACATACTATCTTTAACCTATTTGGTCATCATGTCTTCATTGTTGTATTCACAAACTCTTTGTACAAAATATGTTCAAAAATGATTACACATACTCTAAATATGTTAGAAGAATTCTATAAAGAATCTCTAAAACATGTCTAATATTTTTTATCTGTACATTTGTTGAAATAACTTTGTGAAATTAATAAATTTTAGTGTGAAAATATTGAGATTTCTTAGTACCTCAGAAAATAGTATGATTTGTTACAACTGGAATTTCCAGAATCTACACCTATCCAACTAGTTTTGTCGACTTTAGTGGATGTGTTTGCCACAGCCTACAATTTCATTGACAGTCACCCTGCTGTCCTTAAAAAAACAGATAGATTACATAAAGTTCTTCATTCTTTCAAGTTTTTATACATCAGTACCAGAAGTGACCCAGCAGGTATTGCTTTGGTGAATTCACCTGCTGCTGAACAATAAAGTTTTAATCCCTCACATTCTGACAAAGATGGGAAGGCTTTTGACAAGTTTGGGGGGAGAAGTATATGCTACTGCAAGGTCATGTTTTTTTCTAGCATTTTAAACTGTCAGGCTCATATGTTGAAATTTTGCCTGGCTAATTATGAAACTATGAGGAATATTTTGGCATCAGTTTCCTATTGTGAAGAGAAATCTGTTTTGTGTAATTTATTTTCTTCTGTTTCGCAAATCACTAATCATCCATTAAAATGTGCTTATGATTCTGTGGATACTACCTCCAAGACTGCTGCCACTTGAACTGTGTTGAGGAAGTTTGCCTTTCTACACCTCCCAGATGGATTCAAAAATGACATTTTGAATTCTTCCTTCATCACTGATTTAGATTTTGGTCCTTCTGCTGCAAAAGTCATCATAAAGTGTGATGAGAGGGAAAAGCTGATCTAGAGAATCTCTTAGATTTTTTCGCCCTCCTTCTCTAAGTTTTCTAAGGGATTCTCTGCTTTCTTATCTACCTTTGGCGAAAAGCAAAATAAACAGTCTCAGCAGAATGCTGCTAAGCAGATGTTGAAAAGCAATGGCAGTAAGGTACCAAAAAGAAAGCAGAACCCCCGAAAGCAAAAGACAGTCAAATAAATCACAATAACTATATGAGAGACCTTGTCTCCTCCTCCCCTCCCCCAACAGACCCTTAATCATCTCAAAATTTCTGAATCTCCATTTCTCTCTTTGGCAAACTATTATTTCAGACCGAAAAAGGAAACCCCTGCACGTACAACAATTGCACGGCTTGAATATCTACTAGAACATCAGCAAACTGTGACACTGAACAGATCCAGTATTTATTATATGTCAGCAAAAGAAAAAAGGAAAAAACAGAACAGTTTCAGCTAATATAGTTACATAGCCTTCCTCAGTGTTAACAAATGCAAGAAACTAATTCCCTTTTATGCATGACATCAACCACAAAAAACAAACTGATTGGTCACATTACAAATTCTCATTAAGACTTGGTGGAAAAAGTCCACCCAATTTAATTATCCACTTCTTTTCTTTGGCATCAGGAATATTGTGCCATCCTGCTTTATTTAATATGTTGCCCTCAATTTTATCTAGTACCATAAATCTGAAAGTGGCTGTAGAATGTACTAAGGAGTGTTTGCATAGTGCACTAGTGGGCTTCCTAATCCTCATGTCACTAATGTGTTCAGATACTCTTATTCTCAGTGGTCAAGAAGTCTGACCCACATAGAATGCTGAGCAACTGCATGTAGCCAAATAAATTATCCAATCGCTACTGCAGTTAGCAAAGAATGTGACATCATAAACATTTCCTGAATTCTAACTCGAAAACTGTTAAGACTTAACAGTTCTATTGCAATGACTGCAATGAGCAATGGGAGAACACCCCATAAGAGCATCCCCCAATAAAGTTATTATTACACCAGTGTGACCCGAACTTCTGGGCCCTCGTTTGTAGTGACTTAAATGTGAGCCCAAATTTCTGCCTCTACGAAAACAAAATCTACAACTCAGTATGTAACTATATTAGCTGAAACCGGTCTGTTTTTTTTTCCTTTTTTCTTTTGCTGACATGTAATAAATACTGGTCCTGTTCAGTGCCACAGTTTGCTGGCTTACTTTGCTGTTGAACTATTATTTCAAACAAATAGGTCCCAAATGTAATCCATCATGGCTACAAATAGCAATGGGTGGTTTTCCCTGCTAAGGGGATTCCTCCTCATCCACCCGATCAAACTCTTCTCTTTCCTCCTGTCTTACAACATAAACTGTCTCATTGGGCAATAGAAGCTGTTCCACCTTCTGTATGAGGAGAAGGATTTTTATTTAAGAATGTTACTGGTGTCAAAAAAAGATTCCAGGAGACCTATCTTGGATTTTTCCTTCCTGGACTTGTTTGTAATAGTGCCTAAGTTCAAAATGCTTACACTTCACAACCCGTTACCCTTTTTTTTCCATATTAGAGTTTCTTAGTGGGGTTTCTTAAGGTTTTGTTTGTGTGGATGACATTGTTGGTTTTCTGCCTTACACTTTGGACAGTTAACTACACTAAGAGTATTCACATAGTGTCTGTCTCCTGTCATAATTCATTGCAGGCTACAGGATATCCACATTTTTTCCATATTTAGACAACTTGCTTATCTTTGCAGTGTCTTTTTCAAAGTGTCAGTAATCTCTTTCTTGGATCAGAGATTTCCCACATAGGCTGGGTTTCCAGGAGAACATGCAGAAGTCTTTTCTAACTCTACCTCACAGGGCTGTTTTTTGTTTCTGTAGTGCTTGTTGGATATCTCAGTACTAAAAACTTTTCTTCTACAGGAAGAAACAGGTGTATATTTAGATTTCTTCCTGAGGGTTTCTACTTAAACTTCTGTTTCAAGATTCTGAGTCTCATGGCACCCATGATTCTCTTGGTACCTCTTGCAAGACTGCATGTGAGAAAGATACAATAATATCTGAGATCTCTTTGTTCCCAGCATCAACACCCATAGTCTTTTCAAATTCCAGTTTTAGAATTTGTGTAAAATGGAGATCATGTAGTGGAGACATCAAATTTCTTAGAATTCAGGTCTCCCATTCTCTCCTCCTGCTCCAAAACAGTCAGTCACAGCAGTGACCTTAGACTTTGCTTGGACTGCAGCATGATTGCGTATAAAAGTACAGGGCTTTGTGACAAATAAAGACAGACCAAGACACATAAACATTCAGGAGATGCTAGATCTTATATAGGTTCTCAATTCTGAATCATCTGTGATTCCCAGGTCCTCTTCAAGTGCAAAAGGGGGAACCAGATCTTAAACCTTGTGCAGGCTAGTCATGTTAGCATGGGGCACAGCTTTACAGCAGTCTCACTCTACAGACATCTTAGATCCAGTCAGAAAAAAATTGTGTGTGGCAGACAAGCTGAACAGGACCTGGCAGACCCTCATGAACTGAAATTAGATCGGGGAGGTGTCTTTCAAGATTTGATCCATCTGTGGGGAACACCTCAAGTGGATCTGTTTGCTTCCTCTCTGAGCAATCAACTGATGTATTTCTGTGCTAGGACTGCATGCAAGAAGGCCTGGAAAATGGATGCCTTTTCTTTTCTTTTCCAGGTACAGTAACGTGCTTGTATGCTGTTCCACTGGTTTCCAGTGTACTTCTGAAGATTCAGACGGGCTCCCCAAAAATCATTGTTGTTTATTACCTTCTGACTCACGCAACAGTGGTCCTCACTTGTTTTGGAAATGGCCTAGGGCAATTACCACAAGACAAGATTTGGGTGTTTGCTATATCCTGACACCAAACAGTTGCAGCTGACTGCCTGGATGTTAGAGTTTTAATACCTTTTAAGCACCTGTTTTCTGAGTACTTGCAGCAGGTATTAATGTTAAAATGTTTTTGAAATGAGTCCTTCATAAAAAGTCCCCCAGAAAAACAGTGGCTTCTCCTTGGGATCTTAACTTTGTATTAGAAAAACTGTCACTTGTTCCATGTGAACCAGCTCATCAAGTTGACTTGAGGTTCTTAACATGGAAAACTGTTTTAACTCATTGTTCTGACCTCTGCAATAGGAGTATTTCAGTTACATGCTCTTATGGTGGATCGGCCTTATTTCATCTTCCACAAAGATAGGATTTCTTTGAAAACCAATCCTTCTGTCCGTCTCACTGTCTTCATTCCAGAAATGAGGGAGAAAGGATACTTAATATCTTAGATGCCCCACAGATAACTCAGGTACTATCTTTTTTTTTTCAAACTTTTATTAAACAACTTTTTCAAAAACACACATAAACAAAACACACAAAATTCACACCACATATACAATTGTTAATACGAAGTATACAACAATTATTATAAAATGCAATGGTAACAAATATAATGCAGGATGTAGAAAGATTAAAGATAAAGCATTTTTTTTTAGGTTTACTGCAAAAAAAAACTCCAACAAAAAAAAGAATGGAAAAACTTTTAAATTCCTATTGGAGAAGAGGAATTTTCTGGCCCTTTATATGTACAAACTAATTCTTTTAAACCTACCCATGATTTAATATTGTTTTGGTTTCCAATGGAGAGAGATATATATTTAATATAAATGAATATAAATGAATCAACACCCTATGTTGTGACTTAAGACTAAGCTGGACCAGTATAGAACTTAGTAGTACCTGCCATGAAAGTGTTGATGTCTGATTTCTCCATCTTCCCAGGATCACCTTAGGGCTTACAGCACCACAGTCCACACATTTACAACTCCAGAAGACTTGACAACTAATTTTTCAGAACTTCTCATCAGTTGTTCATTTCTTGTGAAAGAAAGAAAAAAGAACAGCCTGAATCAAAACAGGCTGTTTCCAAATGTTTGTCTCAGGTTGTAACCTTTTGTTATTCCCCAGGCAACATAACAATACCAGGCAAGATCAAGGCTCATTTTATCAGGGCCTTGGCTTCATCTATGGCTTTTTAAAAAGGGAAGGACTGTAAAAGTATTATAGAGGCAGCAATTTAGTCATCTGTGCATACTTTTACAATGTACTATAAGGTAGTTTTATTGCCAGGTCTAGGACTAGCAATATTCTGCAGCGGCTCCTGGGCCCTTTTCCTTCCAGTTCCTTTAAGCTATGGTAATCTATTTATATAGCAGTTACCATAAGGATGAACACAGTACAGTTGTAAACTTGTTATAGCAATAGATGTTTGAATGATCACTGCTGCAGTAACTGGTCCTTCCCCTTTGTTTTTTTTTGTTTTTTTACCATGGTGTGGGCACATGTTTTTCTTTTCATACCATTATTCTCTCACGGCTTAGCCGCCATCTCTCAGTTGGCATGAAAGCTTTGAAGGGCTTGGAATCCAAATCTGACTTTAATCAGCTCAGCTGAAGCTAACTAATGGTTTAGAAGGTGCCCTGAAGCTTTGGCTGTTGGCTGAAGACGTTATTATCCCGTGCAGGATGTAACTCCTATAGCTTAGGCTACTGCAGCAGTGATCAGACATCTAATTTTATGCTAAGTTTATTTATACAACTTTGCTTTCCATGCCAGCATTTGATACATTTCTGTAGCTCATTTTCTTTGTCTAATTGCCCCTTTTCCTCCCATGGTATTATATACACCACCATCCCACGTTTTATGAAACCTGCTTTTTATTATCTTTGATCATTGTTTTTCACTTCCTCCTCTTTTTTCTTTCCTGAATTCCTTGCCTGAACCACACTGTGACATTGTTGCTGTTACAAGTGGCTCTCTCAGTTCCAAAGTTAAAACCACTTCTGTATGTCAGTAGTACACCTGAATGCTGTGTTTCCTGAATTAGTGTCTTACCATCTGTTCAACTCTGACTTTAGCTACTAGTTCCACATCTCCTATTGTCATTTTTTGCAGGATGAGATAGGTTTCAATTCATCCGTAACATTTTAATGTCACCCATTATGACCACACTCTTCTTCTTGACCTGCCATTTAATTTTGCACCAAAGCCTCATGTAATCATTTTTCTCCCACTGTATTACATTGTGTTCACTTAACATAAAGAAGCAACAAGTCTATGTGGTCTACTCTACCCCCTATTCCTTACATTTTGCTTATCTTTTTCTACCTGTCCAATGCCATCTTCAATGCTTCTGTGGATTACCTCACTACCACCCATTCCAGCAATTAATTTCATGTGTCCACAGCTCTGACTATAAAAAAAAAAAGTCAGAGATCCAGGAAGTAGTTAGTCCTTATAACCTGCTGCTTGTGCCCCCCCCCCCCCCAGTTCAGGTTGACCACCTTTGAATTTCCCTTGTTAAATAGTATTATACTCCTCCTGCTTTTTCTGGTTCCAAATGAGAACTGTAACTCCTCAAGCCTCCTTCCTCATCTCATCACATTAAAGTTTCTAGTAGATTTCTGCTGAGTTACTTCTATGAACCTAATCTGCTGCTGTTTTTCATTATATGTCTCCAGAAACACAGTTGTTAAGCTGTGATCTATCACTCTGAAGCATGGAAACATTACCTTCACGCATATGGAAGCTATCCCCCTTGAGGATATACACCAGCATTCAACATGATGCTACCACTGCCACATCTTTGTGCTGTTTGTAGTCCCATCAAGGTGTAATCAACACCCCCTAATGCTCTTCCTGCATTATCACCCTCATTTCCACATCTTCCAGCTAATACTTTTCACCAGCATTATTATGGTCTGAATCTAGTACTTTTGTGTTTGTTTACAATGAACCTTAGATTCCACTCTTCTACCCTCATGCTCAGTTTTTCCAAATCCTTTGCTAGGCTCTTCCCCTCATTTTCCATTACTGCACATGCATGTGCTACCAATTGAATTTCATTCTGTTGTCTATACCTTTAAACACGTAGGATACAAAAACATTTAACAGAGCAGCACAACTCATACAGTACTCCAATAGTCACTTCCATTTTCTCTGACATTGTGCCTCTGATCACAATCCTCTCTCTTTCCTACCATTCAGTCTTGTAGCTCTCCATCTCCTCAGTCATGGTCTTCTCTCAAGTCTGGTAATGCCATCTATTTCTCTTGAAATACTTTGGTTGTACACACTAACCCTTCCCTAAAATGTAACAGTCATCTCTCATCATTGTCCCTGTCTACCTGGTATGTCATATATCCTGAATTGCAGTATTTCAGTTTTTATACTGTATAACCCATATCTATATGTTTTTTTGCAATGACAGCATCTTTACTGGCCAGTATAGCCTTTGACTAGCTCATTTTACAATAGTATCTGGTAGTGCACGTAAGTATCTTACACTTCTACCTTTCCCCTCATTTCCTTTGTTAAACCTCTTAATGTAATGGGGGACCAGACCATCATCCTCTCCCTATACAATATAAGAATAGCAGGACTCTAACAAATCATCATCTACCTAATTAGTGCTCCTTTTCTACAATTTTGTCTCCATATTTAAGTAAAGTTTTCATCTATCGGGTCTCTCAGGCTACTGTTTATTTCAGGGCCATTTTATTGTTATTTTGCAAAAGTTTTTCTGAAGTAATTTTTCAACAACTTTACCCTCATAGTCTCCTCATACTTCTTAATCCTTGATTTTAAGGTTAGTAATTTTCAGTTTAATTGACATTCTTTTCTCACTTTTCTGTTTGATCTTTGTATTTGTTATGAGCAAACACATTGTTTTCTCATTGTGCTGTTCTAACTTTCAGACTTTTATGTTTTTAACTTGAACTATAAACTTAGGAGTTTTCAGATGTATATAGTCAAGAGTCTAGCTAGGTTAGGATGAAAGAGGCAGCTGCTCAGGGCCCAAAATAAAGGGGAGTGCAAACGATAGATGCCAATCAGTCTTCCATGCAATACTTGCATTCAGAAATGAATGCTGATATTGCATTTGTTATCAGAATTGAAGCTTTCCTTTAATGTTCGGTGTGTGGCATAAACTGTACCAGTGCTACAAGTTGAGAAGGAAAAATATCCTCCCATTCTAAATTTTAAATAAATACTGTCCCAGGTCTGAAGTGTTTTAGCACTCCTTGTATGGATTGTAGCAGCTGCTTGCCACAATTTAAAAGCAGTGTTTTTTTTCTGTCCTCAAGTCTGATGAGTGTTTTTTTTTTGTTTATTTGTTTCTTAATCTTCAACAAGACCTTAATGGCTGATGGATTTAGAATGCATGTCTGTCCCTTCATCTAACTGTTAATTAACTGAATATGCTAGAACCCTTCAGTGACAGTCAGTCTTGTTATCATTCTACTGGTAAATTTTGTAGAGTGGTACAAGGGTCAAAGTTTGTTTTCACTTTTTCCTATTTGGCTTTCTTTTTGCAAATGATTTCCTTAGACCTTTTAAATTTATATATGTCGGTGTCTGTTAGAAAAATATGTATTAATGTATATGTTTAGTGCTTATTAGAAGCTAAAAGGGTTAACACATTTCATTCTATTTTGTGTACAGCTTAATTCTGTATGAAATTACAAGATGCTTTTCAAACTGCAGTATGCTTTCTGAAATTGCAAGATGCTCTCTGACCTAGTATTTGCTAGCACAGCGAAATTCATGTTTATGCCTTTTGGAAATTCAATGAGAAGCAGGTGATTATCTGCTAGGTCAGGAAAATGAATGAATAGAACAATACTGTTTTCTATAATGTTATTGAACATGAACAATCAGCTCTGTTCGTGTTATGAGAACATGCACAGCTGCAGAAAAGAAAGATACATCAAACAAAGACTGCTTGAAGAAATGAACTATAATTTATTTTATTTATTTATTTTACATTTGTTGACCGGGCTAGTCTAGCTGGATATATATCCGTTTACAGTAGAGGCCTGGGGAGAAAAGCTCCAGTACAGTTAAAAATTACAGTGATGAATATGAATAAAGCAAAAAAAATTACTGTGATAAATATGACTAAAGCAAACATTTTTCTACATAGATTTCTAAAAGGTACAAGAGAGGCAAGGCAATAACATTTCAGTAACTTATCATTCTTACATTACAAGAGGGGACAACAAACAAATTTCAAATGTACAAGTCTAGTTCCACTAGTAACATAGTAGGCTGTAAAACACTAAGGATAGAATAATTTAAGGCATTACTTATGATTATATCTCATCTCCAGAAGGCATCAGGTAGGGGCTTAGAGAGAGGACAAAAAATTAGTTGTATTTAGAATATGTTTCAGTCGGGATTGGTACAGGGACATAGCCAATGTGAAATAAGATGTTCTTTGATTTGTTTTTTGAATAAAGAGGTAGACCCCAGACTAGTTATATTCTGGGGGAGTTGATTCCATATTTTTCCAATGGAATTAGCAAATAAAGCATCCCCAGCTTTATTGTATGATTTAGTTATGGATACTAGGAACTTATTTGCAGAACGAAGTGTGGTTAGGTTCTTATATGGAGAAATGAGGTATGCTAGGCTGGGAGTATTTTCGGGGAAATAGAGAGCCTTATGAATGATGAGTAATTGTTGATACAATAGGTGGTTATTTAGTTCTAGCCAGTTTAGTTGTTTAAGGTTGTGACAATGGTGAGTTCTAAGGGGTGTAGCATTAATGAATCTAGCTATACTGTTATAACAGGTAGAGAGTTTGTTAATGTTATTTTTAGAAAGTATGGTAAATATAGCTGAAGCATAAAAAAGGGTGGAGAGTAGGTGGGTTTGTGCAATAGTTTTCCTGGCTACTGGGTTCAGGAAGGCTTTAATTCTATAGAGTGACCCAAGTTTTTTATTAACAGCTTTAATAGAAGTGTTTATTTGTTCCTCAAAGTTCAGTTGGTTATCAATGGTTACACCTAATAGTCGAGTGGTTTTTTCAGGGTTTATACAGGTAGCATTATTAGAGGAGATAGTAAAGAAAGGTGTAGGAGATTTATTTGTAGGAGTAAAGAGCAGTAGCTTTGTTTTTTTGGGGTTAAGGAGGAGGCAGTGCTGCATAAACCATATTTCAACATTATGGAAGGTTGTTTGGGTGATGGACTGAAGAGAGGGAATGTCTGTATCTGAGCAGATCAGAGTGGAGTCATCTGCATATTGGATGCAGGTCGCTTGTGGCACATTCAGATAAAGATCATTGATAAATAATGAGAAAAGAAGGGGTCCAAGGATAGAGCCTTGTGGAACCCCGATATTTACATGGAGTAAGGATGATAGGTTGTTTTCCCAAAGTACTGCTTGTTGCCTGTTTTCGAGATAGCTTCTAAACCACTGTAAGGAATGTGAGCTTAGAGGGAGGTTGTTAAGTTTTTCAAGAAGTATGTTATGGTTAACCATATCAAAGGCTTTTGATAGGTCTATAAATAGTGCAGCAGAGAAATGGTTATTATTACGATTTTTATTGATGGAGTCAGCAAAGGAAAGTAGGGCAGTTGTAGTACTGTGGTGGGGCCTGAAGCCATGTTGACAGTCAGCTAGCAGTTTGTTTTGAAGCAGGTAGTCCAGAAATTGTTTGTGTATGCACCTTTCCATTATCTTTGCTAACGGGGAGAGTAAGGCAATAGGGCGATAGTTGGATATTTCAGAGGAAGGGCCACCTTTATGAAGGGGAATTATATGAGAAATTTTCCAAATGGTAGGGATTTTCCTTTCAGAGATGGTTCTGTTTATCAGTATAGATAGTGGGAGATAAATAGCTTTAGCAGCTATTTGTAAGAATTCGGATGGGAGTTTGTCTGCAGATGGAGTGCAAGGCTTTAGTTTTAGTAAAAGCTTATAAATGATTGATGATGCGACAGGTTGGATTTGAAAGGCATTAGTAGAGGCTGGTGGGTTATTTTGTGGGGAGGCAATGGGTGTTGGTAGAGAGTTGGCTAGAGTTAGAATAGCTTCTGTAAAGTAGTTATTAAAGGCATCTGGGATTTGTATAGAAGAGTTAGGGTTTAGTCCTGTCGGAGCAGGAGTAGGAGAATGCCCAGGTTTTAGAAGTTTATTAATGCCTGACCAAAACTTTTGTGGGGTATTTTGAGTAGTATTTTGAAGATGAAGATAAAATTCCTTTTTATCGCTAATAGTGTATTTCTTGGTAGTATTTCTTAACTGTTTATATAGGAGATGATCAGCTGGAGATTTTGTAGCTCTCCATTTAGCCCAGATTTTGTTTCTCAGGGTCATTCTTTCTTTTGTTTGTTTAGATAGCCACGGGGCAGTTATGGCTCTTATCCTGGTGGTTTGAATAGGAGCGTGATAATCAAGGATCTGTAGAAATTTAGTGTTAAAATAGGAAACTGCTTTATTAAGCTCAAGGTTTGATAAAGGTGACCAGTCACAAGCTTGTAATTCATTAAGGAAGTTATCAGGGTTGAAAAATCTTTTTGAGCGGCTTGTTTTTAGTTTATGCTTATTCGGAATGTTCAATTTTTGTCTGATAACATAGGTAAGAATATGATCACTAATACTATCAGGAAGTGTCCCAGGAGTATAGTTGTTAGGGGTATTATTTATTAAAATCCAATCTAGAATTGTTTCTTTCATGTTAGGTTTATGGATTCTAGTTGTAGTTGTAATCAATTGTGAGTAACCATGGAGATTAATATGGTTAGTAGGTTTTTGGGCTATACAGGTATTCCAATCAATGTTAAAATCACCAAGTATAATGGTTTCTTGGGGTAGTAGGTTAGTAAGAGAACTAAGTAAGTTTTCTAGGATTAGGGTATTATTACCAGGGGGGAGATACATACAAATTAGGTAGATAGCTTTATTATCATTAATCTGTAGTTTGACTGATAAAATTTCAGATTTGGGGCCAGTTTCAGGCAGTTCCTTGAACTGAGTAATTTGTAGGTGAGATTTATAGAGAATGGCTATCCCGCCACCTTTTTTCTTAGTTCGGTCATTTCTAAGTATGTTGTAGCCAGGAGGGGTGATTTCCTGGTCAGGAGTAGAGGGTTTTAGCCATGTTTCTGTTATACATAATATATCAAATGAATGCAAGTCAAGGAGAGCATGAAGATGGTGAATTTTGTTATTAATACTTCTGATGTTAATATGAGCTATAAAAGGAATTGGTTGGTCTAGTACCTTGTACAGTAGGGGAGAAGAATTAATATTATGGGTTAAGTTGCTTAGGTAGAGGGTCCAGGATTAGGATGAATGTCGCCGTGTGAGAGGAGTTGAAGATGGTATTGAGATAGTATTTTAAGAAGTTTGAGGCAAATATTAGGGATTTTTTTATTAAAATGGAAGGTTGTGTGAGAAGCCCTATGATATTTTGGCAGTATATAGTTAGAAGAATAGGTAATGTTGCTGTGTTTGAGGGTACTTAGGAAAGAGGAAGGTAAAGTTTGCTTTAGATGAGGGTTTTCCTCATATAAAGTGTAAATTTGTAGAGAGGTGATATGGTATGATAAGGATAGAGAAGCTATAGCAGTAGTAGAGAGAAGGGCATAAGTGAGAAAAGCTATGACAGTTGAAGACATGGTTGTGAAGAGTTAAACAGAGAATCAAGACTAACTTGTTTATGTATCAGAAATTAAGGACAAGTAGGATTAATAACATAATGAAAGGAATGGCTAAACAGACAATACAATATAAGGAAGTGAGGTAGGAGATGAAAAGAGTTAGACAGATAAGAAAGTAGTGATAGTTCTATAGTTGATAAAAGAGTAAACTAAAGTGTGGAGATGTACAGGATAGGGGAGTGGTCTAGTTTCAAGGATGGGATAGGTTCAGAGCGATAGGGGGTGTGACTAGTGAGGTATAAGTTAAGGACCCCTAGGGGTGGGTGGGATATGGGGGTAGGGAGGGGAGCGAAGTGGGGCACAAACAAACACCTAGTGTGAGAGCAGAGGAGAGGAGAGGAGAACAATCAGCAAGGAGATACCAAGGGGGAAAGGCTGGCAGCAAGAAGTTGGTTAGTTAAACTAGAAGCAAGGAGAAAAGAAGTTTGGAGAAAGCAGTTTCAGTCTAGTTACAAGGGAGGCTGGAACTAAAAGGAGGGGTGAGAAAGGAAAGAGAGAAGACTGGGGCAAAGTGATCTATCACCAGGGGAAGTTTATAGGCAGGCAATACTACAAGAGTAGAAGAGACAGTCAGGCCAGAAAGTAAAAACCATACAGCAGGTAAGGAAGGAGGGGGACCTAGGCTATTGTCAGGAGAGAAAGAAAGTTCGTAGGATAGGAGAAGGGGAAATGGAAGTAAGTACTAGAGTAGTAAATAATATAAGGGTAATACAGTTCAGCTGGTGATCAATAAAAAAGAGGAGTCAGAGTAGGGGGTAGGCAGCGTAGCAGGCAGGTGGGAGGTATGGCTGCTGGCGGAGACTGGTAGACGTCTGGTAAACGTATCAGAAGAGGCTAACCAGAAAATAACAAAACCAGCTCGTAAGAGAGAATTATATAATAAAACATACAATATAGCTTTAGTTGGGTGTTGTCCAGATTAATGTTTTCCAAGGTATTAAGGAAACCCAGGCAGGTAGAGGTGGGTGGAAAATTGCAGTCTTAGGAGTCCAAACAGAGCTCTTCCTGGAGTTGAGAGGGGAATAAATACCATAAACCAGCTAAAAAAAGGATAAATAAAAGACACAAGAACAATTTAATTATAGGTTACAGATAACACAGTTACACTAATCCAAACAGAATATTTCCTTGCATGACAAGACAACTAGGTAGAGAAAAGGCACAGTAAAAGCAACTAAAAATACAGAATGAGAAATATACCTACAATTGCACAAATAAGCAGTTTAGAATCAAGTTAAAGCCTCTATCTTTAAACATAAGTGAGCAGCCAGCGTTAAGTCAACATAACAGGAGTCATTCTGAGGGTAAAACAGGATACCCAGCACAATATTAAATACACTTAAAACTGTACTATTCAATATCATCCAGGCAGAAAAACTATCAAAATCAAGTCAGAAATATGGTTGGCAAGTATAGTATTCCCTCAAAGTATACCACAAGTCTAATAAGGCCAGAAAATACTGTCTATAACAGTCCAGGGGAACAAACGACGTTGCCAATATTTCAACAACAGGCAAAGAGTATAGAATACACTAAAAATGTAGCACAGTCTAATAAGGCCAGAAAAGTTCTGTCTACAAGAGTCCAGGGGAACAAACGACGTTGCCAATATTACAAAATCAAGCGTACATTAAACTCGCAAAAAAAAACAAGGCCATGACAGAAATAGCAGCAAAGAGTAACAAACTATATCCCTACCCACTGAGTTAGGTAAAGGAAACAATACTCATATTAAAACCAAATATAGGATACCAGGAAGCCCAAGTAATTAGCCTTACATAAAATGCGCGGGGAATTCTGAGGCTACACAATACTAAGTTTGCAGATCCCTCTAGCACGTGGTACCAGGCCAAGAACCAACCAAAAATCCCAGAAAGCACAGAAGAAAGGCAATTAAAACAAGTCCTTCAGGGTATTATTAACAGAGAGTTCAACTGAAACAAAATGAGAAAGAATATAAAAAACTAGCTACACCCGTCCCCAAGCAGAAGTAACAGCAACGCTAGGATACTTGTTAACTTTAAATACTCGTGGCAAGATACTACACACTATAACAACAGCATAAGGTGCCGAGATGGCTCAAGAAATAAGTTCCAAACTCCGACACTAACCTCCATCAACAAGGATACAAGTAAAATAGATCAACAAATATTCAAGTGTCTAAGCTAAACTTAGACAACATCGGCTATCCAAGATCAACAGTTCGGCGATAATCAGCAAACACTGGATGATGAAATTAGTCTAATAGACACACAAGCACATTCCCAAGCCACTGTACTTGCTTTGTGCTCGAATTAGCCATAGTACCTTGAGTGGTAACATTGCATAGTGAGAAGTTGTATCTGACCGGTGGTCATCAAGGCCACATTGTTTTTCTTAGGAAGTTTTTTTTGTAAACTTGATATGCCAGCAGAAAATCATAGACAAACAGCTGCTGTGAAATAATATTAAAAGAACTTGTGATTTATTACGTCAGCTTGGTAGGCAATGTCTTGTAAGAAATGTATAAGAATAGCTTCACTTCCTGATTCTAATTAGACAAACTCTGTATTAGCACGTTTTTGTCTCCTTGCTGCAAGATTAAAGTGCCTTAACCTGAACCTGCTGTGTGTTGATGTTTTTGAAGCTGTTTTTCCTTTGACAGATTGGTCCTTCGGACAGGAAACTTTCACTTCGCCTCAGGTCAGATGGGACAGGTGGCATGAAACCATATGGGGAAGAAACCACATCGGTTCTTCTGCTCTGAAAGACCTCCGACTGAACTGTCGTTCAAAAGAGGCCAGCCACTGTTCTGATCTGTGACTGGAGGACGAGTTATCACGCGGACCAGAGACGGTCAATCACAGAGGCTCAGGTAAGGTGAGATTTACCTTTTTTCTGTTTTAGATCAGGGACTTGATTTGAATCATCTGTCAGGAGATTTGTTTTGTACAAGTCAGGGACAGAAAGATTACAGTCTTGTCATAGATCAGGGAAACAGAATAGGTAAGACAGTTATTTTAGATAAACTGTGAAACAGTAAAGTCATGGTACCACATGAAAATAAGAAGGGTTACATAACATTTTTTAACAGTTAAAACAATATGGGTAATAAGTGCACAAAAAGTTCCCAAGACCCACCGCTAACCGAAGATGCAAAATATATGCAATTACAACGTGCCGACAATGTTAGATACTATACAAAATGGGTTAGTAAATATGAATTTGATGGCAAATTAGAAAAATCCTTGCTTATTAAACTTATCAAACAGCTTAAAACTGATGCAAAAGGTCAGGTAAAAAAGCAACGACAATTAGGCATTCCTCAGGCACACAGGTGGATTGAGGAAGCAAACCGTAGGGAACAAAAAAGTAATAATTCAAAAGCTATGTTTCTAGATAAAGAAGACAATAATTTGGTAATAGCATCAGCCCCTCCGCCCCCTCTGCTTCCTGCACCAGAATATGAAGCGAGTGGACAAGCTGATCCACCTCCGCTATACCCGGCTGCCACTGCAAAGCCAAGACCGTATGTCAGAGATCCCATCGAAACTAGGTCTCGAACACGTAACCTAAGAGGGGATACTGAGTTATATCAAATAAATTCACAAGCTATGAGTGAAGAAGAGATATGTCCACTCATAGAAGTACCAAATCCTCAGGCAGGACATGCAGGACAGGACCCGACTCTCCTAGTATATAGATTGTGGACACCGGAAGACATCCGGAAAGCCACAGAGGGAATTCCCCCTTCCAAAAGTTAATTTTAGAAAATTCTTAGAAGACTTACAGGGCATGAGGTTAATTTATCATTTAAATGGAGAAGAAGTAGAAAAAGTAGTTAGATAAATTGTAGGTCCAGATTGGCACATGATCAGTGGCAACTGGAATCCCCGTGACACAGAACACAAGCCACTCCCACATAGCAACGCAGAACTGGATAACAGAGTGAAAGGTCTAACAGACCAAATCTCTGAGAAATGGAAGCCTAGGGCAGACTGGACTTGCATTAATCAATGCATCCAACAGGAAGGTGAAACTGTTGACAGATATTATGCTAGATTATTAGAGTGTTTTAATAACCATTGTGGAATGCAGGTACCTGAAGACCAAACACATGATTCCCTGTATGAGCAGCAACTAAAGAATGCATTTTTGAAAGGCAGTATTTTGCCTATAAGCAGCTTTATTACAAAGCACATGGTAGACCATCATACAAGTAGATTACAGTCACTACTTGAATATGCTAGACATGCCGAAAGGCATTTTAACAGTAAAAAGAAAAAGAAAGCTCAAGTATTTTCTGTAGAAGATGGAGCAGAAGTTTATGTAGTACAGTCTGGGAAAAAGGGCAAGAAAAATGCCCAAGGAAACAAACAATCTGATAAACGATCAGAAGAGTTTGAAGAGAGAAAGAAAAGGGGTGAATGTTTTAAGTGCAGAAAGAAGGGACATTTAGCAAGGGATTGCAAGCAAAACAAGAAGGTAGCCATGGAAGATAAGGAGGGTGAGAACTGACTATATGATAGTCAAGAATCACTAGAAGGGAATAACCAAGAAAAGGCAAATGCAAATGTGATAGAAGGAGTAGAGGATGTGATAGAAGAAATAGAGGAAGTACAAGAAATCACAGATGGTGAAGAAAGTGAAATTTTGGACTTAGCATTATTGAGCCTAGAGCTCTATTTAGCAAACACAAAACTGGAAGTTACACTTCTGGTGGAGGGGAGGGAAGTTAAATTCCTGTGTGACTCAGGGGCTTCACGGACCCTGATACATCCTTCCAAACTACCAGAAAATTCAGAATCACTTGATTACATATTAGTGAAAGCAGCTAATGGACAGCTGTATCGGGAGCCACTCTCCCATAACATAGCAATAACTGACCCTGTTTCAGGGATGACCCAGAAAAGCAAAATTGTTGTTTCTGCAAAATGCCCAGTAAACCTTTTGGGCAGAGATCTTATGCAGATATTTGGCATAGCAGTAGTTCCGACTATGCAGGGTATGGAAGCACAGCGACAAATGGATACTTTTGTGGTGCGATCGGAGGGTGAAACATTTTATTGGTACAGCCAGGACTTAGTCACGACTGGTCCAGGGGTAGTAACCGAAGAACTGATGAACATAGCCATCAGTAAGTCCCCCTCCCTTGACACTGATAAACAACATTTGTTGCACTGTACTCTGTATTATTGTAGCACACCAGAACCTGATAAGGAATATGAGCAAGAACTGTTTAAAAACCATGCAAACAGATTAGTATTACGTAATCTATACTGGGACACAGAAGGGAACAGTGGAGTTAGCTGTTCATTGCCCCAGGAATTCTTTGCACTCTATAAACCTAATCGATTGCCACATGTTAGTTTAACTAAGGACAAGAATGTGAAATGGGCAGACCTTGGAGAAAAAGTCACAAAGTGGGAAAAACAAACATAGCTAGAATTGTCAGAACAGGGAGTACAGAAGCAGAAGTTGAATTGGATAACACAGACACACCCAGCTGTACACTTTCAGTCAAGCGAGGACAGCTGATTAGCACTCTTACTAGAAGAGGAAGAAAATGCCTTACCAGAAACTCTCTGGTCAACAGGAAAATCAGATGTAGGACTAATTTGTACAGCAGGACCAGTTACTATTACACCAAAATCAGCATTTAGACCTCAAAAAAGACAGTATCCCTTAAGAAAGGATGCAGAAGTAGGAATCAAACCTATAATAGCAGCCTTACTCAAGGAAGGAGTACTGGTAGAATCTCACGATTCACCATGTAACACACCCTTATTTCCTGTCAGGAAAGCAAACGGAGAATGGCGTATGGTCCAAGACTTACAAGCTGTAAATGGTGCACTAATACCTAGAGCACCTATGGTGCCAGATCCACACACCCTATTGAATGATTTGAAGCCTTAACAGAAGTATTTTTCTGTGGTAGATATTAGCAATGCGTTCTTTTCCATACCAATACACCCTGACAGCCAACATTGGTTTGCATTCACATTTCAGGGAAAAAGGTATACATATACGTGACTACCACAGGGTATTGTGAAAGTCCAACAATATTTGCACAAGAGATGGCAAGCAACCTGGTGGGATTTAGCCCACCAAGAGGCAGCCAAATTTTACTTTATGCAGACGATATCCTGCTGGCAGCCCCCACCCAGCAAGAATGCAGAGAAGATACCATAGCATTACTACAATTTCTAGCCACTCAAGGACATAAAGTAAACAAAAACAAATTGCAGCTTTGGAGGAAACAGGTTAAATACCTGGGATATGTAATATCCAAAGAAGGCAGAACATTAGATGAAGATAGGAAAATAGCAATTTTACAAGCACCCAAACCGACTACCAAGAAGGAAATGATGTCCTTCCTGGGCACGATTAATTTCTGTCGGAGTTGGATTCCAAACAATGCCTTGGAGTCTGCTCCACTGACCAACTTGATATACAAAAAGCCTATGGCAGCACAAGATTTATTACAATGGACACCAGAAGTGGAATTAGCTTTCTGCAAACTGAAACAATTGATAGGTTCATAGGTTCATAGGTTCATACTAGGCTATCTGCCCAAGGGCATTTATAAGCCTTGTCCATAGTTATTTGGCTTTCGCCACCCCTTTAGTTTGAATAAAACTATGCCTATTACTTTGCTGTGCCTCTGTCAAGCAGTGACACTGAAGTAATCCCTGGGGTATATCTGCGATCCCCCATCCATTGGTCAAGATTCCTCTTGAACAAGGCCAGCGAGGTGCTCTGCCTCACATGTACCGGGATTTTGTTCCACAGCATAGGGAGTCTCTGAGTGATGAATCTGTCCCTCCAGCACGTTCTATTAATAACCGTGTCAAGGTTTAAGTCTCCTGCCCTTGTGGTTCTGAGGGATCTAGATTTTTGAGGTGAAGCATATTCATCAAATCAGGGTTTGACATGGCCTTATATGTCAGGCACAGGTCACCTCTGAGCAAGCGGTATGAGACTGAATAGAGCTGGAGTTCTTTCAGTCGGGCAGCATAAGACATATTTTGAGACCCTTTATCCTTTTGGTGAGGAACTTTGGGGCCTTTCCAGCTGCTGCAGGTGTCGGGTCAGATACATTCTGAATGGGGCATTGTACTCAATCATAGGTCTAATGAGTGATGAGTACAGGGGACGATGACCTCCCTTGATCTAGATGTGAATCCCTTCATGATCAGGTGGGCAATGTAGAAGGTTTTCCTAACTACTTTAGCAACATGAGTGTCAAACGAAGGCTACTGTCAACCTGGGTCCCCAGATCCCTGGTGACTTCTTCTGTGCTCAGTGGGCTGCCACCTATATGGTAGCTAGGGGTAACCTTGTTTTTCCGAAGGGTATGACTATGCATTTCTTGGCATTTAACTTTAGGCCATGGCTCTGGCACCAGTTATCCGTTTCTGTGAGGCCCTTCTGAAGGATATCTGTGTCAGATGTGTTTTCGACTATGGCCCAGTTTGCAGTCATCTGCAAACTTTGTCAGCCATAACCCTCCTGTGTTTGCTTGTACTTCAGAAAAGTAGATGCTGAACAAGAGTGGACCCAGGACTGAGCCCTGTGGGACACCACTTGTGACAGGCTTTGAGTCTGACATGGCTCCAGCAACTCTGACCCTGTGGGTTCTGTCACTTAGCCAGTTTGCAACCCATCTTGTGTTGTATGGGTTTACATTCAAGCTGATGAGTTTTTCGATGATACCTGAGTGGGGTATTGTGTCAAAGGCCTTTGCCAGGTCAAGGCAGGCTGTATGGACTGCCTTTCCTTCATCAATGGCCTTGGTGACTGTCTCGAAAAAGTCAACCAAGTTTAAAAGGCATGATCTGCCTTTGACAAAGCCAAACTGGGTTGGATCCAAAGTCTGCAAGTTCCCTATGTCTTTATTTATGAGTTCCATTATGATCCTCTCCATGGCTTTGCAGATAAGGCTTGTCAAGCTAATGGGACGGTAATTTCCAGGGTCGGTGGAGACACCACCCTTGTGAAGTGGGACCACAGTCGCCCGGCGCCACTCCTTGGCAATGTATCCTGAGGTGAGGCTAAGATTAAACAGCTGTCCTAACTGTGGGTTTAATTCCTCATTGAGTTCATGGAGCACACAGCTGGGGACACCATCCGGTCCCATGGATGCTGTGTTTTTTGCTTTGGAGAGAGCAGTTCTCACCTGGGCGTTGGAGATGTTTGGGGGGCTACAATCCTCTGGTATAGATATCTCTCCTTTTGGGGTGGAGGGGGGGGAGAAGTTTGCACTGAACCTGTCAGCCAGTATGTTGGCAATGTGTGTAGGTTCAGTAATCTTCACATCATTTTGAACTAATTCTGAGCATATCTGGGAGTTTCCTCCTAGGTTTCTAACATAGCTAAAGAAGGCCTTATGATTGTCTTTTGAGTCCTTGGCGATTTTTCTCTCAAAATTTGCCTTGGATGATTTTATGAGAGCTCTTAGTTTTTTTACTTATAATGATCAAAGGTGTCTTACCTTTCAAGGATTTTGCTCTATCTTGTAGTAGCTTCCTCCTTTTGTTGTAGAGCTTGTTTATGGCTGGGGTCCACCAGACTGGACGCTTGCCTTTGGTACAAAGAGTCTTAGTTTTGTTTGGGATTGCCTGATCCATGCAGTCCTGTAGGTGCTGGTAGAAGGCATTTGTAAGTGATTCAGCGGTTTGAGTAATGTTTACCACTGGCTCAGGGGCCTTAAAGGAGACCACACTAGTTTTAGAAGTGTGAAGTCAGCTTTGAGAAGTTTTTCACTGTGGTCTTTTTATTTCAGGTGGGGCGGGATGAGGACCTCCAGTGAGATTAGTTTATGATCTGATCTCACCAGTGAGGGGTATACTTCGGTGTTGAACATTGTGATCCCATGTTCGTGATGATGAGATCAAGTATGTTTTCTCCTCTTGTGGGGATGGTGACTAGTTGTTCCATGGCATTTGAGTTTATGAACTCCAGGAACCTTTGGGCTAGAGTGTTTGGGCTTGAGTAGTGTTCCCAGTCTATATTAGGGTAGTTGAAGTCACCTAGTATGGTGGTGTTTGGAGATACATTTATCCCCTCCATTGTTTTCAGGAAGGCCATGTGAGGTTCCTGAGTTTGAGAGGGTGGCCTGTAACATGCTACAAATTGCAGAGCAGTCTTGCCTATGGTTAATTGCACCTGGATGGTCTCCGATGCATCGTGCGTTGCCACCAACCTTGAAGTGTGGGTGTCCTTTATGAATATGGACACCCCCCTCCTTTCTTGGTGTTTTCCGGATTTTGGGGCCAGAATGCATGATATGAGGTGAAACCTGATAGTGCTGGGGTGCTCTCAGGAGCCTTGAACCAGGTTTATGTCACAGCACAGACATCGATGTTCTCCATACTGAGAAGGGCCTCAAGTGCGTGCATCTTGAGATTGAGACTTCTGGCATTGAGCAGCATTACCCTTAGTTTTTACTTTTTGTGTGCTAGGGTGGTAGGTTTAGAATTTGAGCCTTGCCTAAAAAGGCACTATGGGGTGGCAAGAGCCTTTGCCAATATCCGGAAGCCTAGGGGTGACAGGTGCAAGCCATCCCTTGCGAAGCAGCGTGGCTTGTCCAGCATGTCATCCCAGGCAGACAGACATTGGATCCCCTTTGAATGACACCAGAATTTAAGCCAATTATTAAAGCTGATCATCTTATCACTGTATTGTGGCATCATTCTAGGTGAAGGTAGGATACTGCTCAAGGTCAGGGTCATACCTGCCTGGGCTACATAATCAGAGAGCTCCTCAATGTCTCTTTTCATGTAGTCCAAGGAGGTACGCCTCAGGTCGTTGACACCAGCGTGGACAATGACTGAGTCGCACTTGTACCTGCTGTTGAGAGACCTGAGTGCTTGTGTTATGTGGCGGATTCTAGCGCCCGACAGGCAGCTTACTGTGACCTTCTCCTTACTCAGTCTGGTGAGTGGGACATCAGTGTGTCTGACTATGGAGTCACCTATGACAAGTATGTTTGGTGTTGTATTTGGCCTTAAGGGCAGTGACTGCTTTGCACACTGATTTTGTTGTTTATGTGTTGTTTGTGTGGTGTATTGAGTTTGCAGTTGCTTGGGTGTCTGCTTTGGAGGCCTCTGCTGTTTAGGTAAATTTTACTCAGAGCCTCCGAGTATGTCTTAGTGTGTTTATGTGTTTGATTCAGTGGTGTGGTTGAGTTATGTGAGACTGGTATTTTGGTGTGTGTAGTTGCCTTCTCCTCCTGCCTGGTCTTGCCAGTCCTGAGTTGAGAGAGCTCAGCCTCCAGTCTGGCTAATTAGCTGCATCTCTCACAAGTGTTAGTGTTACATGGGAGGAGGAGAGGGTTGTCCGTGTACATGAGGCAATTGTAACATTGTCTCAGAATTCCCAGATTCACCAACTTGGCAGGAGAGGACGCCAGCATCTGACCCTTCGACATGCTAGAAAGAATTATGAGTTGGTATGAGACAGAAAAGTAGTGGGCTTAGCAGGAAAGTGGGCACTCCTGGGGTTTTGCTAGTGAGAGATTTGTATAATATAGGAGTGCTTGACCTGCAAAGAGAATGCTTATAAGACAAGGGATATGCTTATAAGACAAGTGCTGAGCTTTTTGAGAAGAAAAAGCTATTTGGAACAAGTGCTGCACTTTTTAGTGTAGGTGTAAACTGTTTAGGTTCCTAACAGAGCAGTTCTAAGGGAAAAATTGAAGAACAGACTTTCTGGAGCCAGAAAGAGTTTAACCTTGTTTAACCGGCGCTGCCCGATGCTGCTCTAGTGGCAACTCCGGCTAAAGCATCGTTAAAGCTTGCTTGATAGCAAGGGCTGGAAAGAAGCAGGAATAGACCCAAAAGGCAAAATAAAACTACAGTTTCAAGTCAGTAACCACCTCTACGCGGGGCAGGGAAGCTGCTCAATGTTAGTCACTGCCACTGATCAACAGAGAGACCTCCTTCAGCCCAAGCAAAATGGCCTCACAGAAACTTTCAAACAGTTCAGGAACAGCAAGCCTGTAACTGAACTTTTAACTCTCAGAAAAGTGGGAAAAAGCAAGATTTTTTTTGTTTTTGTTTTTACAGAGATAGCAGAGGTTCACAAGTAATATCAAGTTATAACAGTGCAGTAAATGACCCCACACAAGAGTGCTAGGTCAAGGACAGAAAATATGCAAGTTTTAAGAAAAAACGATTTAAAATTAAGTGCAAACAGGAAATTCAGCAAACAGCTTTTGGTTGTGCTCTAAATACAGCTACTAATACAGAAATCAAGTTTAACAAACCAGAAAATGCTCAAGCTAGGCAGCTATGCAGAAAAACTTAGCAAATAAACAGAGAAAAAATACTTAAAATCTCAAAAGTGGCTCCCTTCTTCTCTCAGTGTTTTTTCCTCTTGGAGGGTGCTTCACCAACAGCCAACAAGCCTGAAAAGATGCCCAAACCACAAGGCAACTAGGTTTTAAGAGAGGAAGATGAAGGAGTTATGGAAATGACCCCTAGTGGCCAATAAAACTACAGTTTCAAGTCAGTAACCACCTCTACAGGGGGCAGGGAAGCTGCTCAATGTTAGTCACTGCCACTGATCAACAGAGAGACCCTCCTTCAGCCCAAGCAAAAATGGCCTCACAGAAACTTTCAAACAGTTCAGGAACAGCAAGCCTGTAACTGAACTTTTTTAACTCTCAGAAAAGTGGGAAAAAAGCAAGATTTTTTTTTTGTTTGTTTTTTACAGAGATAGCAGAGGTTCACAAGTAATATCAAGTTATATCATAAACGTTTTTTCCAAACTGTAGATTGTAAGCAAGGTTACATGACATCAGTATTAACACAGCAACATGGGGATAAGCAATGCCCCATAGCTTACTATTCATCACAGCTGGACCCAGTGGCGCGATCTCTGCCCCACTGTGTACAAGCAGTAGTTGCAGCTGCAATGGCAGTACAGGCTTCGGCCTCAGTAGTGTTGTTCCACCCTCTCACATTGAGAGTGCCTCATGTAGTCGCGATTATTTTACTGCAAGAAAAAGTAGCATATCTTTCTCCTGCTAGACATCTTTCCTGTATGACTATACTCGTGAGCCAACCTCATATGACAATTGAACGATGTACAACTTTAAATCCGTCTACCTTGCTCCCGACCTTTGTGGATGGCACACCACACAGCTGCCTGCAGGAGATTGAGCAAAAGACACTGCCTAGAAAAGATCTAACGGATGTTCCCATGGATGATGCCGAGGTGACATATTACGTGGACGGCTCATGCAGAAGGAGTCCTACAGGACAGAACCTAGTGGGGTATGCAGTAGTTTCTGATACTGAAATTTTAGAAGCAAAGTCTTTACCACACAACTTATCTGCACAAGCAGCAGAATTGATTGCCTTGACAAGGGCATGTACCTTGGCAAAGGGTAAATGTGTGAACATTTTTACTGACAGCCAGTATGCTTTTTCTACTGTACATGTTTTTGCACAACAGTGGAAAAATAGAGGAATGATAACATCTACTGGTAAACCAATTAATCATGCGCAGTTTATTTTAGATTTGTTAGAATCCATTCAGTTACCTCAGAAAGTAGCTATTTGTAAATGTGTAGCTTATACCAAGCAACAGGATAGGATTTCAAAAGGTAATGCGAGAGCTGATACAGCTGCAAAGCAAGCAGCTTCAGCTTCAGAAGTATTTCTTTTGAGTGAGGAATTACAACCTTCTGAGATTTTAGATTTAGAAATGTTGAAAACAATGCAGACACTTACTACAAAAGTAGAAAAACAGAAATGGATAAAAAGAGGAGCAATTCTTGAGAAAGGGCTGTACATCTCCAAAGAAGGAAAACCTATTTTGCCGTCTAACTTGTTTAGATATGCAGCTTTGTTGAGCCATGGGCAGTGCCATGTCTCAACTGGGGGGATGGTACAGTTAGTGAACCGAGTGTTCACTGCATATGGATTTACAAACTACACAAAAAATTTTTGTGCAGCATGCCATGTTTGTAACAAGCATCATGCACAAGGGGAGTTAAAGCCTAAACAAGGGAGTTTCCCTGCACTACCGTACCCATTCCATACTATCTGTATGGATTTCATAGAACTGAACAAATGCGAAAATAAGAAGTATTGTCTTGTCATTATAGATATGTTTTCCAAATGGGTAGAAGCTTTTCCGACTAAAAATCCAGATGCAGCTACTGTTGCAAAAGTCCTTGTTAAAGAAATTATTCCTAGATTTGACATACTGGAAAAGATCTACAGTGACAATGGCACACACTTTGTAAATCAAACTATACAACAGTTGAGCCGATATTTTGGAATTTCCTTAAAGAACCATTGTGCATACCACCCACAATCTGCAGGATTAGTAGAGAGGCATAATGGGGCCTTGAAAAACAAACTTAGGAAATTAATTAGTGAGACACAAAAGAGCTGGGTGCACTGCCTGCCTCTGGCACTGTTGAGCATGAGAACTGTTCCAAATGCAAAGGGGTTAACTCCTTTTGAAATACTATTTGGGAGGGCATATTATATACCTAAGTGGAAACCTCTCATGCCTGCAGACCAGACCACTGCAGACAGTTCACTTGCAGAATATATGAGATGACTTTTAAGTAATAAACAACTTTTGCAGTTAAATTCTGTTTCAGATAAAGAACAAACCAGACCATTGGAAGCAGCAGTAGTCCCAGGCACGTGGGTCTGGGTGAAAGTCATCAAGAAGAAGAATTGGACCACACCAAAGTGGGAAGGGCCGTACCAAGTGCTACTGTCAATGCCCACTGCAGTCAAGATCGCAGAGCGAGCGTCCTGGATTCATCTGACACACTGTAAATTGGTTAAAAACTTTGAACTGGACAAAAAACTTGTTACTGTTGCAATGACCAGATACAGAGCAAATAGAAATGTAGAACAACCTCAGAAGTATTGCATGATCATTCTGTTGACCATACTGATAACATTAATCTTTTTGTTGTGGCCTTTCCTTTTTCCAGCCACACGAGCTGAACTGAATAAACGAGATTCGTTACTTATAGACTGGCATCCAAACTTTAACACTTACCAAGCAATTAAATATGTGTATGCTGAAACTTTTAATGTTTCGAATTGCTGGATCTGCACAGCTATACCAACAGCATACGGGGGATTATTAATGAATGCTGTCCCCCTAGGGGTCAATGAGACCTGGGAAAATTTGATCTTTGATACTACAACTGTGAAATCACAAGACAAAATAGCATTGTACCTGCCTGTTACACAAAAGGGAATTGTATGTTTTTACAAAAATTATACTGTACAGGTGGGTTGGAGCAATTGTAATGTGACTGTTCCTTACAAATGTTATATCAAAGCTAATAATGCAGGCTATATTTGTGATACAAACTATTACTCATATTTTGAACTTATGCACAAAATGGTTGATGAAGTACAACATAATCCTGTTCTTTTTAAACAACTATCTATCATTGATAAGAAAATGTTTCATGCAGGGCAAGTATATATTAATACTAAAGTAGAGAATTGTTATTTTGTGTGTGGGGAAAAAGGCATACAAATGGTTACCTGAGAATTGGTCCGGCAGTTGTTTTTTGGGTTACCTGGTTCCGGCCATACGACACACTGCAGTTTTGCCTCAGGGAAGAATTCAAAATGTCAGAGAGGTAACCAAGAAACCTGGAAATCCAATCAAGAGACCTGAGAATCCAATGGGACGAATCGAAGCAGGCTGGAGAAACCATAACTCCATGAAAAACAAAGATAAACTGACACACATGGACTTGAGTGACATTATTATATCGTGGGCAGGTATAGCCCCTGCATATGGCGCAGTGAAATCAATTTGGGAGCTGGGAAAACTGTCCAAACTCCTCAAAGTAATGAGTAATGCAACTTTTTCTGCTCTCGAATTAGTGACTGATGAACTGAACGCTTTGAGAACTGTGGTGCTTCAAAACCACATGGCTCTCGACTTCACCCTAGCGGTGAAAGGTGGTACGTGCACTTTAATAAAAGAGGAGTGCTGTTCGTATATTCCTGACAACCAGCATGAGATAAATGACCATCTTGAGGGGATTCAGCAAGTGTCGGCCATGACCAAACCAGGCCCAAACCCACTGACGGATTTTTCCAGAATTTGTTTGGGGGGTGGGATAGTATCCTAATGAACATCCTGATTGCCATTTGTGTGGGATTACTCCTATTAGGAGTGTGTGTTTGTTGTGGTATTCCCTGCATGAAAAGATATTTTTTAGACATGTCAGTTTCTGAAACTTTGTATCAAAGTACTGAAATTGAAGAACTGTTGAAAAATGAAACACTTTCATAAGTTTAAACTAAATGACTCTCTTATCTGCAAATTCTGAACAGAAAGAGGTTAGGAGAAGAAGAAACTGTTTATGCTTTTGAAAATAGAATAAAAAGTATTAACAGGGGGGAAATGTTAGAAAAATATGCATTAATGTATATGTTTAGTGCTTATTAGAAGGTAAAAGGGTTAACACATTTCATTCTATTTTGTGTACAGCTTAATTCTGTATGAAATTACAAGATGCTTTTCAAACTGCAGTATGCTTTCTGAAATTGCAAGATGCTCTCTGACCTAGTATTTGCTAGCACAGCAAAATTCATGTTTATGCCTTTTGGAAATTCACTGAGAAGCAGGTGATTATCTGCTAGGTCAGGAAAATTAATGAGTAGAGCAATACTGTTTTCTATAATGTTACTGAACTTGAACAATCAGCTCTATTCGTGTTATGAGAACATGCACAGCTGCAGAAAAGAAATATACATCAAACAAAGACTGCTTGAAGGAGTGAACTATAATCTGTACTTGCTTTGTGCTCGAATTAGCCATAGTACCTTGAATGGTAACATTGCATAGTGAGAAGTTGTATCTGACCGGTGGTCATCAAGGCCACATTGTTTTTCTTAGGAAGTTTTTTTGTAAACTTGATATGCCAGCAGAAAGGGACAAACAGCTGCTGTGAAATAATATTGAAAGAACTTGTGATTTATTACTTCAGCTTGATAGGCAATGTCTTGCAAGAAATGTATAAGAATAGCTTCACTTCCTGATTCAAATTAGACAAACTCTGTATTAGCACGTTATTGTCTCCTTGCTGCAAGATTAAAGTGCCTTAACCTGAACCTGCCGTCTGTTGATCTTTTTGAAGTTGTTTTTCCTTTGACAGTGTCCATCTATGCATATGTCATAGTGTACATTCCTGCATTTCTTATGAGGATATGGAGCTTGATTTTCTGTTTGAGTCTGTCACCAGCCTGGTTCTGGTTTTGATGCCATTTTTGGTCTTGGTGCCATGTGTAGTCCTATCATACCTTTCAATCTCTTAGAGCAAAAACTCTGAATAAAATCAAAATTAATGTGGGAACAAAGTCTCAAAATCAGGGAGAGATTTTAGATATTGCTCTTAACAAACTTAGAAAGTTGATAGAATAATTTATTTTGTGTCATCATCATCATCCATTTTCTGAAGGCTATGAGGTCTGAAACTTAATCATCTGTAATTAGTTAGAGACTTCAGTCCTCAAAAATATCAGAATATCATAAATTTTATGAGGAATGAACCAGAAATATGAAACAAAATCTGGACATCCAGTAAAGATCATGATTATTGAGAGATATGAGTCTTATTTTGTCTGGTTGTTGGTCTCTATTCCTAGTGTTTAAATCATTTTTTTTCTTAAATGGTTTATGTCTTAAATATTTCATTACCCTCATTAAATATGTGGGGGAAGTGATGCTTTTTTCTGTACTTGACTTGCATTGGGATCACTGTATTTAATTGTGAGTTGAATGGAACTAGTTCAGTGGTGGATCCTCTTGCCAACCTAGTAATGGCTTTGATGTCATTTGGTGCTGATTTGTCATTGAGTGGCTTAGTACTAAATAAGTATTTTTCCTTGGGCACTGCTTCAGAGTTGAACTGTAGCCAGTGAGCCTGTTTAAGAGTCAAGCTCATAGGCACTGCAACCGTTTTGATGTCAAGCTGAATTGGTGTTAGATACCATTTTGTGAGGATATGACATTTTAGAGTTGAGGTATTGGATACCAGTGGCAGATTTCAGGCAGGGATAACACCCAGCCCTGATGCTGGAAAACTGTCATTGTTTATAAATTGATATTATTGCTTCTTCCCTCAGCTCCGAGACTGCACTATAATAATGCCAAGAAATCTAATCAGTTGGTGAAGGCACACTACTATTTCCTGCTGTAATTGCTATTCCATCCCTAGTCCCTTCTTCCACATTCCACTACCACACCTATCTTTGTGTCATTTGAGAAAGAGTGTATCCTGTTTTCTGTCTCCTCAGATATATCTAAGATAAGCACACTGAAGTATACTGGATCCAGGCAGACTCCTCCCATTCTTCACTAATCACTTAATCAGCTCCTGACATTGTTACTTTTACCACAGCTCTTGTCTGTTGCCATTCAGTAATGCAACATTTGAGTTCCTCAGATCTGATCCTACTTCTAGCCACTTTAGCTTTCTTTCCAGACTCATGTGGGAATGAATTAAAGACACTGCTGAAGACAGTAGACTGTCTGCAGGTACTCCTATGTCCAGTTCACCTTTAACACAATTATACAAGTGGATCAGATTTGACCAAAATCTCCTGGCTAAGCACATATTTTGGATGCTGTTGTGGAGATTGTTATATTCTAGAAGCAATATGAATAGGGACCCACAGTTTCCATTTTCCCATGAAAATTCTAGTAAATATTGAATTTATACTGCTAGGGTATTGGAAAAGCATATAGGTATTTCATGGAGTTTGACAATTTAGACCAAAATACTCATTCACCACAACATGTATTTCTTCTCAAATTTACTATTAGTAATACTACACACACACACACACACACACACACACACACACACACACACACACACACACACACACACAAGCACACGTACACACACACACACACACACACACACACACACACACACACACACATACACACGCATATATATATATATATATATATATATATATATATATATAAATTTCAAAACAAGGCACAAAGAAAACACTGAACACATATCTAGCTCTTTCATCTCTTTATTGCTGTGGAACTTCTTCAGAAAATGTAAACATCATGACAAGTAACTGTATTTATATACAACTTTAGTCATTGAAAGACCATCCCATCAAAATAGAACACTGCCTCCTGTAATAGTATATCTAGGTAACCAGCCTCATTGAAATTTGACACTAAACAGTTCAATTTTTCAAATTCTCCCAGGCGTGTTCATAGGTTAGTACTAGGCTAATTGCCCTTGTGGGCCATTTTAAGCCTAGCCAATTACCCCACGTGAGAATCAAACGCTGTACCTTGTGTTTGCCCGGTAACCACCTTAACCATTATGCCATCCTCCCACAGCTTAATCAATGCAAGTATGTCTTTTGATTCTTTTCTGTTTGTATTATGTATAATTAATGTTGCTAATATTTTCCTTTTCTTTGTCTACACCGAAACAATCATAGCAGAACATGGAAGAAAACAACAAAAAATACTTTGTGCGGTTCTTTTTTCAAACAAAAGACAGTGTTGTGTGATTATAATACAACAGATAAAAAGTATAATCACCCATTTAATAAAGTTATTTTAAACAGTGGAGTCATATTATTTTGTGATATGATATATTATCACCTGCTATCTAACAAAAGACATCTCTGTGTACTTCAGTAAACTATATTTAGAAATGCATTAAAAAATTAAAAAATAAATTTCCAAAAGTAGTTTGTATTGAACATTAATGCTTATTCTGATTGGTGTTTATGGATATTGTGCTTACATGGTAATAAAATAAAGAAATGCATATAGCAAGTGAAACCATGTTTTGGAAAGAGTAAGTCCACACTATTATCAGTTTTTCAGAGGAAAAGTGAAAAATAAAAAAACAAAAAAAACCTTATTCTAACCATTTTAAAGCACATTTAATATTTATGTTCTCATTCCCACCAAAATAACATGCACAGCAACATAGACACAACTTTGAATACTACACAAGAATGTGAGGATAGTGAAGACAGGTTCACATCATTCCCTTTACCTATCTGCTTGGATTTAGAAAGTATCAGAAACATTATTACAAATAACTGGGATGTTATTTCTACGACACAAGCTATGTGTCCTATTCTAGGCTCAAAACCTACTTTCACATATAAAAAAACAAAGATATCCATGTCCCGCCCCCACCCCCCATTAAGGAAACCACGGTAAAAAATTTCTCTAAAGCTACCTTCATGCTTCTTAAGACAGAAGTGGCGAACTTCATGACACCCATGCAGATGGACAATACAGTTACGACTGATGAATCCTACACAAATGCACTCTATAAGTACTTACATTATTGCATGGATTGTGCTGTCCCAAACAGAACCAAGATGCTATCCTCCAAAAAAAGAAAGCCAATCTGGTGGTCCCCTGCCATAAACAAACTCTACAACAAAAGGAAGAAACTGTTGCAAAAGAGAGTAAAATCCCATGAGTGGAGGAGCTCCCTGGTCAGCCTCAGTAAGAAACTGAGACCCTTATAAGATCCTCCAAAGCTAGTTACAAAAACAAAATTGCCACTGATTCTAGGGACACACACAAAGCATTCTATAGCTATGTCAAGAATCTCAATGGCAACACCCAGATCTGCTCTGAGTTACAGCATAATGTCATGAAAATTACAGAACCAAATGATATTGCCAACATCCTAGCAGATAGGTTCAGTGCTAACTTTACCCCCCTCTCACCCCCTAAAGGGCCCAAATCTATGCAGGAAAAATGCAGAGTCCCTGTAATCACAACTACACAGGTAAAAGCTGCACTCTCTAAAGCCAAAAACACAGCATCCATGGGACCAGACAACATCTCAGGCTGCGTTTTACATGAACTTCAGAACGAACTGGCTCCCCACCTAAGCACCATGTTCAATCATGGCCTCATGTCAGGCTTTGTGCCCACTGAATGGCACACAGCAACAGTTATTCCACTCCACAAAGTGGGAGCCACCACTGATCCTGGGAACTATCGCCCTATTAGCCTGACGAGCCTAGTCTGTAAGGCCATGGAACGTATAGTTTCATAGTTTCATAGTTTATGGAACTCATAAACAAAGACATTGGCAACCTCCAAAATCTGGACCCCACCCAATTTGGGTTTGTGAAAGGCAGATCATGCCTCCTGAACCTGAGCAACTTCTTTGAGGCAGTCAGCAAAGCCATAGACGAGGGTAAGGTGGTTCACACAGCCTATCTTGAGCTTCCCAAGGCTTTCAACACCATCCCCCATTCTGGAATTATAGCTAAACTCACTAAACTAGGTATAAATCCCTATGTCACAAGATGGGTTGCCAATTGGCTCACTGACAGAACCCTCACTGTAAAAGTTGCAGACTCAAAATCTAACTTCAAACCAGTGACAAGTGGAGTACCACAGGGTTCAGTCCTGGAGCCTCTCCTGTTTGGTATCTACTTCTCTGAAGTACAGGCTAACACAGAAGGCCTTTCGCTAACGAAGTTCGCAGATGACTGCAAACTAGGAACCATAATCGAGTCCCCAAATGATGTGGATATCCTACAGAAGGGCCTTACTGAGACAGATGCCAGGTGTCAGAGCCATGGCCTCAAGCTCAATGCCAAAAAGTGCATTGTCATCCCCTTTGGTAAAAACTCTGTACCCATGAACTACCACATAGGTGGCAGTCTACTTAACGCTGAATGTGTGATAAGAGACCTTGAGACTCAGGTGGACAGTGGTCTCTCCTTTGATAATCACATCACCACAAATGTCAGGAAATCTTTCTACATCGCGCACCTCATCACAATAGGGTTCTCATCCAGGAAAAAGGAGATCATTATTCCCCTCTATTCGACACTCATTAGACCCATTATAGAGCCCATTTTGGAATGTACCCCACAAGACATCTGCAGCAGCTGGAAAGGCCACAGAAGTATCTCACAAAGAGGATTACTTGCCTCAAACAGATGCCCTACATTGACCATCTCAAAAAACTTCAGCTTTACTCCATAGCATATCGCCTAGTCCGAGGTGATCTCTGTCTAACATATAAAGCTATGTCAAACCCAGAGCTGTTGGACATGCTACACCTAAAAAATCCCAATCCCTCCAAGCTACATGCTCTAGGGACCTAAACCTTGTCACCACAATAAACAGGACATGCTGGAGGGATAGATTCCTGTCCCAGAGACTTCCCATACTCTGGAACAAGCTACCCATCTATATCAAGCAAATTCCTCATTAGCACTCTTCAAGAAAAATCTTGATGAGTGGATGGGAAATAGGAAACACACCCCGAGGATCACTTCTGTGGCTCTGTTCGACAGGAAGATAGGAAAATAACTTTCTTGGGTGGCGTAAGCCAGGGAACCTTGTTGGCTAGGCTTACTTAGGCCCTTGGACTGATAGCCTAGTAGCTACCTATGAATCTATGAACCTTTAAGAGTACTATATCTATTTGGTGACACACTGTGGCCACTCCTGAAAGCCTTACTGCATTGGCCAAACACTATCATTTGTATTAATATTAATTTCACTGAGTATAATTGGGTACCCTAGTAAGAGCCTTAGACTAGCTGGCTTTGGAAATGTCTGGTGGTGGTGTAACTACCTTATAGTCTGGGCAGAAGGGGGCATAGCAAGAAAATCTGTCCCAGCCTTTCTCATGTGTGTGTGTGTGTGTGTGTGTGTGTGTGTGTGTGTGTGTGTGTGTGTGTGTGTGTGTGTGTGTGTTTCCATGTGTACGTGTGAGTGTGTGTGTGTGTGTGTGTGTGTGTGTGTGTGTGTGTGTGTGTGTGTGTGTGTGTGTGTGTGTGTGTGTGTGTGTGTGTGTGTGTGTGTGTGTTTGTGTATGTGTAAATCAAATCACAAAGAGTGTGTGCATGTTAACTGCTTGAAGCAGGGACATAAAGCACTGGTTTCACAAAGAGGGAGCTGGAAGACTTGGCTTGGACACTCATCTGAGGACTCAGTCCTATAGCCGTGCCAGTGGGGAGACTTATTAGGGATCTGGAGAGAGAGAGAGAAACCAGGCCACTGATTGAGTGTGTTCCCTGTGTGCTCTTAAGGGAAATTGTGCTTGATGCAGAGATCTGCATCTGGAAATAATGTGTGTCTCCATTTTTGTTCCAAGTGAACATCCCTCTCCAGTGACAGTGGTGAGGATTCAGGCTCCTTGATTACTGGCCCAGAGAGGAGACATCACATAGTTCAACACCAGTATGAACAGCAGTGGGTTCAGAGTTGAACCCTGATCCACCCCCACTCCCACTGGGAACTCCGTGAGTCCAAGAACTATTCTTACTTGTGTCTAAGGGTGCTTGTACATAGCCTTAACTAATTATGCCATTGTTTCTGGGACTTAAAATCATTCAAGACTCCTTAAATCAGCTTCTGGTGACCTTGTCATATGTTTTTTTCTAAGTTTAGGAATGCCCATTTAGACTCTTTCCTCATCTCTAACTACTTCTCATCTGTCTCACTGTAGACATTGGGTCAATTGTGCTGCATCCAGTCTGAATCTGAACTGCTCATCGCCTATGTTACTTTTTACTACTATGCATATTCATTTATCAGTCACCCTCTCCAGAACTTTCTTGCAGTGTGTCAATAGTCTGATACCACTATACTGTCCGAGCTGTGGCTGTTCCCTTTGTTTTGGTACATTGGCACTAGTATTCTTATTTTCCAATCATTTGGGATGCACCTTTCTCTCCATACTGCCATTTCTCCCCTAACTCACTCAACATCATGATAGTATCTGCCGTGACCTCATCTAAGTCTGCAGCTTTACCTGACTTCATCTTCCTTAATGCTGTTCTTTCTTATTGTAGGGTGGGCTCCTTTACTCCTTTCATTATATGCTGTGTCAATGGCAGTACAGTTTCTGTGGAATTTTCTTCATTCAGAAGCTGTTGGAACTACTCCAATGCCTTTGATACCCTGTGGACTGGTGAGCGAGTTGTTGCTGATATCCCTTATGAAGGGTGTTTAATGACTATCTTTATATTTTTTCTTTGCCTTGGTTCCTGATAATGTTTCTTTGTGCCATCTACTTACTAACTTTCTAGAAGCTGGTAGCATGCCTCAGATGCCTTGTTCTTCACTATTACAGCTGTTATCTTAGCATCCTTATTAGCCAACCGGTATTCCTTCTTAGCCTGATTTGTCGGTTCTATCTCCCACTTTTTCCTGCATTGCTCCTTTCTTTTGATGACTTCCTAGACTTCTGCATCCCACCAGCAGCTTTCATTATGTATCTTATTTACATACCTGACTTGGCTGCATATCTGTTCGATAGTCCTGATGTTTTGAGGATTCTCCATTCTTCGTCAGCTCCACCCATTTCTTTTTCTTCCTCTCTCCGAGGTGCTAGACCCCTGATTATTTCCTTGAACTCTTGTGCTTTATGAACAGTCATCTTCCAGGTAAAGCCTAGTTTCTGAGCTTTAGAGCCTTCTGTGACCACTACTTGCAGCTGATTGTGTCAACCTGTGGTTTATGCTATGGGTTAACTGTTTCACTGGGGATGACTTTGCAATCAATTGTATCCCAATGCTCTTTCCTTACTAGCGGGAACTCTACCTGAGTTGCATATTCGCCACTGTTGTGTGTGACCCTGTGACTGTCTGTCTGTCTTGCTGAACTATGTGTTGGCCACTATCAAGCCATTTGCCAGAGAGAAGTGTAGAACAGTCTCTTCTTCTTTTATTTTTGTTGCCCCACTGATATAGATGCAGGCAGTCCTCATATGCTGTTCTGTCTGTTTTGATAAGAATGTAGGTCTCCATTATCAACACCAACCCATGTTCTCCTGCTTTATCTAGTAGGTCCTGTAACTGTGGGCTGACTGTACTCTATTCCTCAATATTGTAACCATACTGTGGAGCAAAGGCTATGATGATGAATACTGCTCTATCCTTGGACAGGAGTCTGTGATGAGTTAGCCATTAATTCTGATGTTATCACTCACTGTCTTTTGAAGCCTTTCCCTAACCGCAATTCCCATGCCATTTCTAGCCTGTTGTCCTCCTGAGTAGACTCCAGATCAGTAATTATTTGAAACGTTGTGACCTGCTAGAGAGAGCTCTGAAACAAAGAGAGTGAATGGGTGAAAAAATGGACTTATTTATGTCAAGTCTGTGATGGTCATTTCCCAGAATATTCCCCCTGCTTCGAGGTATGGCAGTTTCAGAGTTGGAATGTATAAGTTATGGGGGGCTGCCCTCCAAATCAGGAGGATACAGAGGGACTTGCCTCCCTGCAAAAAAGTTTAAAGGAAAAGAGTGATGTTTGAGATTCACTCTTTTTCTGGGTTTTTGATCATTTTTTGGCTTGTCAGCACTCAACATTTCAAGTGCCAACATTTCAGTAGGGAACCCTTTGAATCCCAAGCTAAGGAGCATTGCTATACTGCCCTTCTATCTTGTCTCCTGGATACAGAGGATGTCCATCCTTTTTCTTGTCATGGTGTCATCCATTTCCAAGTTGCATCCTGTTAGTTAAGCTGTACTGAGTGTAGAAATCCTTTGTTCATGCTTGGCTAGTTGACAGGTTTTATGTCCAGCTATCAGTCAACAGAGATATCCCTGGTAACCCAAGCTGGGCAGCTGGATAATAGCTGTCAGTAGTTTACTGACCCAGGTCTTCTGAGCTTTAGAGCAGGCACACATTGACCAATAGGGACAAATGGGTCTCTCCCACCACTGGCACAGGTTCCTGGCATAGGACAGAGTGAACAGGGTCGTCAACACACTTATTACCTGCAAATACCCAAATCCATTTTGGTGACATTGGTTAATGTGACGAAATCAACTAAAAACAATTTTTGCACCATTGAATGTCCAGCCCTGACACAACCAAAACTCTGTGATCAGTGTTCTCTTATCTAAAGGATACTGAACACAAAGTTGATGCCCAAAATGGTTGGTCTATAACACCTATGTGGTGTGAAATGCCACACCTCTAGCAATGTATATGCAGCTTGCATTCCTAAGCATTTTCTGAAAAATAAACTTAAAAAGCATAAGACAGATACATGTAGATATTTTGTTAACAGTAAAAGCTACTAAAACTGCACAAATCATAATGTTTTCAGAAGTATTCCTTACAATGATAGTAGTCAATGTATTTATAATCTTTCCACAAATACTGGAACAAATTTTAATATACTTTTTGCTAAACTTTCACAAACAAATTATCATACCTAGCCATCAGTAAGTTCCCTGTTGTTTTTCTTTTTCATTCCTTTAGTCTTGTATTTTATTTGCCTTACCTAAAGTTCATGTCATCCAATTAAAGAAAATGTCAGTGTGGGAGGCAAAGTCTCCATAAGGATCATCACGAACAGTCTCTCTTTTGTTTGGGTGCTTCCCACCACTATACCTCTTGTAGTATCTGTAAGGTGTTTGTGCCTAAGACACTCAGTAGCCATTTGTCTTCCCTGGCCATTTATCTTGAAAACCAATTACTTAAACAGTTAGTCCAGGTTAACATAGAGGAATCCATTAACCCCAAGATACTCCTTCTAGGTAAGAAAAGGCCAAGAAGTCTCAGCTGGAGTCTTTAGCTGTCCAGCCTCCACTGGATGTCCCTTTATAAGTGGGTAATAGCTCTGTAGGCCATCCAGCATCTACACTGGATTCCTCTGCCATGACCCCATTGTAATCCAGCATGTATCCATCTTTTCACATGTCTTCTGAGGCTTTGCAGGTGTCTGCTCCACACACTAAGGGAGGAAGTGTGGTTGATTATCGTTGATTATCTCTGGGGGTCCTAGAATGATTCTGCAGATATTGATCGGGGACGAGGTTTTGGGGACTCTTATACTGAATCCCGCCATGGGTCATAGACTCTAGTATTTGTTAGGGCTGATGTGCCTCCCAAGAAAAGACAAAAGATGAACCATGTTTCAGTCCATTCTAAGGATACTCAAAGGGAATGGCAAGAGTTTACTCAGGGCTTGTTTTCTGTCTTGATGGCCCTGAGGTCTCCTTAAAAGGTTTCAGTGCATGCTCCTCCTTGGACCTCTACCCTTTCTAAATGGCTTAGGAGCCAGATTCCTTGGATGAGGATTCAGAGTCTGATGAGGGGTCCTTGTCCTGTTCTTCACAGATGCCTTCACCTTTGGCTTATCGTTCTGATGAGGAAGAGTCTATGAACCCTGAGTCTCCTTTAGAGGAATTGTCCTTTGGGAATACAATTACTAAAATGATGGAATGCTTAAGTGGAATTCTTCTCAAACATCTGATATTCAGAGAAAATATTATGATTTGCTTCAGGTGGATACTCCTAAACCCTCTGCAGTTCTTCCTTTGTTGTCTGGTTTGTTAGACACTTTCATTGCTGCTTCCAAATCTTCTGATTCTCAGCCTCCTACTCCTAACAAACTTGACAGATTCTATAAGGTCCTGAGGGCTGTCAATTTTTATTTGCGTCCTTCTGCTGATCCTGCTGTGGTTTCAGTCTCTTTTGACAAACCTTGTTAACTCTTGCCCTTTTCCAAATGTTGCCTTCTGATAAGGATAGTCCTTTTAGCCCAGGCAGCAGTGGTTCTCCCTTTTTTTGGAAATAGCCAGGGGCAATCACCACAAGCTTCCTTGCAGAATGGCTCTTCTCACATGAGATCAGGGTTGTTTGATACACCTGGACCCCAGTCAACTTCAGCTGACTGCCTGGATGATAGGGTCTTAATTCCCTTTAAGCATTTGTTTACTGAGGACATGCAGCAGGTACTAACTGGGTCAAGAAAGCCTGCTGCCAGAAAATCATAAAAGGTTTTTATTTGGTGCCAACAACATAGGCAGTACCCATTCAGCGTTATTTATTCTCTGGTTTTACAATATTAATGAGAGAGAATATCCTATGGCCTTTCTTACTTCCCATTCAAAGTTTATTTATTGTCCATTTCAACATGTCTGCCTATGGATCCTCCTGTTTCAATGCATTTTCATGTCAAAATGTTTATAGTAGGACATTTGCATAAGAGGCCTCCAAGTAAACCAGTGGTCCCACCTTGGGATCTTAATTTTGTGTTACAGAAACTAACACTTGCTCTGTTTGAACCAGCTAATCTGCTTGACTCGAGATTCTAAACATGGAAAGCTGCTTTACTCATTGCTCTGACCTCTGCAAGAAGAATATCTGAATTGCAAGATGTTACTGTGAGTCAATCCTACATTTTACAGAGAGATAAGTTTTCTTTGCAAAACAATCTTCCTTTTATGCCTAAAGCAGCATCTCAGTTTACTTTAAGACAAATTTTCTATCTCCTCATTTTCTTTCCTGAACCTAGAAATGAGGGAGAAAGGATAGTCTGTTCCATGGATGTCCATGGACAACCCTGATACAATTTTGACAAAACTAAATCTTTCAGATATTCAGATCAGTTGTTCAATTCCTGTGAAGGTAAGAAGAAATGGCGATCCATGTCAAAACAGACCCCCGGATTCACGAAACCTCTGTGTAAGACTGAATAAGTCTTACTCGGAAAGTGCAGCTGAACGGTATGACGTCAGCGTGCCATGCATATTCATGAGGGCATGCTGCCTCCACTCCAAGTCTAACACGGACCATGCAGGAAGGCAGGGGGCATATCTGATTGCCGAGCAGTCCAAAGGTCTACACCCCTGCAAGTGTCTGAGTTGTGCAATGTCAACACACATGAGCAAGTCCGCTCAAATGTTTACATACCCAACACCACACTCCCTCACATTGTAAACCCCCAGTACAGTTATAAAATGTAAAACCTTTAACTTAATTCTAATAATTCCTGATATAGCTGCCCGTATTTGCACGTGTTTGCGCGGGTTTGCCCATTGCTTAGCTACAGTTAGCAATTTTGACATCGAAGAGCATAAAAAGAAATGTTTATGCAAATTAAACCAAATTTATTTATTTATTTATTATTTATTTATTTGCAGTTGTTTAACCAGGATAGTCCATTGGGCCCAAGGAACCCATTTTCAATGGAGTCCTGGGGAGAAAAGCTCCACATACAGATTATACAAAGATTAAGTTCCACACATAGATTACTTGATGATTACAGAGTAAACATTATACAATTTCAGGTTATAATCATGTCAAATATATTTGAATTAAAAGTGATACATGCAATAGTATTTAATGTAAATTTTTTTTTTTTTTTTTTGCCGATAGGAAGTTATATGCAGTAGGCTAGGAGATTATTGGGTATAAGTAGGGAAATTATATACTACGAGCAAGCTTGAAATGTCTATAGCAATAGCGTAGTGGTAGAGCCTATGCACAAAAAGGAGGCATTCATGGTTCTAGTCCCCCCACACCCCCTTCTATTATATGTTTTAAATTAGTATATGAAATAATACCTGACATATATGAATAAACTTTTAGTAAAAATCATAGAAATGGCCTACGTATCAGTGAACAAAATGTACACATATATAAATATAAGAAGGAACTTGACATACAATTGCCCCTTAGCTAAGCAGCACTTTACCCAGCGCAATATAGATGCCCATAGCTAAGCGGCGCTTAACCTAGCACAATAGTTTTGCGTGGAGCTGTGCACCGAGCCAACTAGCACACCGTCGGGCAACATTGAGCAACGTCGGGCAACGTAGAGCAAAGTTGAGCAAAGTCGCCTAAACACAGCCACACCCCCCAGCCTGTCTGGACAGTAGTAAAATAAAAAGCAATGACAAGGCTTGAACCCGGGACACTCTGCACCATAGTCAAGGTACTGAACCACCACGCCATGACAGCTTTGCAGAAGCATGCACTGTTAACATACATATACTTATGAATGGAAGTTTAACCATTGCTAATCAGGTTTGCTGTTGGCCGAGAATTTTACAAAACGGCCAATCACAAATAAGTGTGGGAAATGAGGCATATTTAAGCCCCATAAGCGGGAATACTCACATTAACTGACTGTGGTACCCATTTGCAGTCAGAATGGCCGGAGCAGGAGAGGGAAATCACTTTAGAGCACAGAGGTGGGGCATTGAGAAGTCCAAATACATGGTATGGCTGCTAGTCCATCATCATGAGTGTAGACTCCTGCAGGGCCAGTTTCAAGGTACAGAGTTTAAAGTGGAGGCTTGGAACAGGTTAGCTCATGACCTCACCAGTGCTATAGGCGTCCCAAGGACTGGTGAGCAGGTCCGTCACCACCATTCAGACCTGAAGAGATGGAAGCAGGACCAACTGACCCAATGGATCCAGGAGGCTCGTCAAATGCCAAATGCCCCACTACTGAGTAGGTAGCCATGGAATGAAGTATGTAAGAAATGCTGTTGTAGTCTATATTATGGATAGGTATGTCTCAATATCCCTTCATTTACATTACAGCTGCAGGTGTTCATGCCACGAATCAGCAAGCCTATGCAGATAGGCTGCTAAGGCTATGCCACCAGGCAGGTTAGTAATTCTTCTGCATGTATTATTATATAAAAGAAGTGACAGAGCCTGAAAAAGAGTGTTGTAACCCATCAATAAAGGTCTAATAAGCCGTGAACAAAGTCTCTGCATGTATTGTAACATAAATTGAGAGAGTGTGAAAAAGTGTTGTAACCCATTAATAAAGGTATAATAGGTTTGGAATAAACGTATTCTGCATGCACCAAAATATGAAATGAATGAGAGAGCCACTACAAAAGTGTGTAATGTAATTAATAAAGAAGAATGCCTGTCCTGTGTCTGTGTCACTTTCTTTGATATGTTGTAATAACCTTGCAGTATGGAGATAGTACAGTTGTATTAAAAGCTGCCAATCTACAACTGGGCAGGTCCATATAAAGTGGATGAAGGGAAAGCCAGTAGCCCTTAAGCATATATACAGTCCTCAACTGTTGGTTCATGGCTAGTATGTACAGGTTAATCTGGCACATGAGTAGCTTGTGAATGTGATCCCCAGAAATGTTAATGTGCTGCTAGAAATGTAGGGGTCTGATTAAATGTAGCTGAAAATGTCACCTGAAAACAGCCACATATGTAGATATATGAATATAAATGAAATATATAAATATGTAGCAGTAACATCTGCATCTGGAACAGTTTGTATGTCAGATACAGGTCAGATATATGAACAACTATCAAAACCCAATTCACAATTTCATGGACACTGCCTAGTGTAATAATACATGTAGGGGATATATACCTGCTGTCAGTAGGAATGTAGAGTACAGTTATAAGTATATACAAGTTGTTAATGGATTTTTTTTCAACCCTACTTTATGTTCATAAATAATGCCATTCCACAACTCAATGGGCATGTGTAATCTCAAAAACATTATTAGGACATATGTCCTGTTGGTTTATAAATATCTGCATATACTTTGATGCATGTGCTCTGTTCACATACCAAAACCTTGGTGGCCTGTTGCCACCAATCAATCCTGCATGCTGTTGGAATGTCCATTGGTGTTCTAAATATGCATGTGTTATGCTTGCTGTTCAACTGCTGGAATACCTGTGTGTTGGGTTAATGGGAATACTACTGCATGCTGTTACAACTAATTTGGAATGCTGGTGTCTGTTACTAACCCATATTGTCATTAAATCCTGCTAAACATAGAACGTATGGGAAGGCCGGTCCCAGTGGACCCTCCTCTCCCATCTCAGCTGGCAATGGCACCTGGCACCAGCATGTCCGGTGCCCAGCCCGGGACCTCCTCCTCCGGTGGCCCTGTGCCACCTTCGGGTGGAAGCACTGCAGGGGATGGGGCTCTCCCCCCTGCAAGCGTGGCAGGAAGAGGGCCACCCATCACCCTCCGAATGGTCCCGGCTGTGGTGCATAGGGAGATCGAGTGCACAGTCATTGATCCTCTACGCCAGCTCGAGGCAAGAGTGGAGTGACTCATGGGTGAGCCTGCCCCTCCTATGCAGCCCCCAGCACAGCCACCCTCGGGTCTGTGAAGGTGCAGTGGTGACTGCCCATGGGTGGGGATCTCAGTTCCACTGTTACCATCTGTGGGCTCATGGGCTTGCGATTTCCAAACATCCTTCTCCGTCAATTGTGTTCACCCACCCCATGTGTCATATTCCACCCCTGTATGCGTCTTGTTTGTCTTGTCTGTTTACCTCCCCAACCTACCTCCCACAGCATACCTACTTCCCCTACCTCACATTACACTCTCACCTGAAGAAAAAAAAAAGGGCAAGCTGTTCCCACAAAAAAATTACGCCCCGTACATAGCTGCCCATCTTGCACACATGTCCGCAGGACATGTAAACTGATAATTATAATTGGCAGTACGACATACATTGTTGTCCTCACCCCTCTCTCAGGGGTGGAAGGTTTCAAATTTCACTCCAAATTTCTGCAAAATGCACAGTTGTTGCTGGTAAAGAAATGGGCAGCTATGGACCTTCCCTACACCCATCCTGCACATCCCGATCTGGTTTCCCTACTGTCTTTCCCTCTTTGTGCCCCCTTTTTCACCACTTTCCTATCTCCCCATTTTCTTTTCTTTCAAAGAAATTAGCGTGGGGGTTAGCGGGAGTAAGCACTTTTAAGCAGTAGTAAGCAGGGGTGCACGAGTGTGCGCTTGTGTGCGCTTAGCTAAGCGTCGTGCAAACCCACGCAAACCCACTTAAAACTGCTTAAAAGTGACTTAGTCACTCTGTATGTCAGGACCCTTGTTCTGCTCAGCAGCAAAATAAAACACCTCTGTCAGTCTTGAACACACTAGACTGCATGAAGAACCACTAAGCCACAGCAGATTTACAATAACTTGATGCTGAAATGAATATATCATGCATTACAATAAGTGAATATAAAGGAAAAAAATAAGAAGGCCATAACACAAAGCTTGTTCTGTGGATCTTTACCAGCAATTGTTGTGGAATTGCATTACAGGACTGTGATGAGAGAAGCAGCCATTCTTGCAGCAAATAATGTTACAGAAGCACTTTACAACCCCCACACAGTATCATAGCAGGACAAACACTGGCATATCTGAATAGGGCGGAGGCCATACTTCCCAACTGTGACTACTTTTCAGGGATGTCCCTGAGTGTGAAACATATATTAGCTGTGTCCCTCTAAATCCCTCTGAAAAGTACTGATGTTAGGCAGAAGGGTGGGGTATTACACAACAAATAATGACAATAATAACAGTAGACACCGCTTGTACTTCATAAAAGGTGTACTAATCCATATGCACTGCTTCACTCAAGTCTACACTTACTGTCCATATTATTTGGAAGGTGTACCTCACTTTCAACTACCTATCCCAGACTCCATGCAAGTATGTATCTGAGTGTTTCATAGGCCTGGCAGAGGCACAAACACACAGGCATATCAGCTTCACAGCTGTTACACACTCTGCAAATAGATTTGGGAGGACTTCCACAAGGATACCCTTCTGTAGGAGTACAACACAGGCATACCAAAGTATGTAGCCATGTACTGGTACCAACTGACTGTAACATTTCCATTGTACCAGTGCTGTAAACACCTGTGGGTTGCACAGACAATGAATAACAGTCTAACATCCAGCTACCATCTGGATCGGTTCACAGTTGGGAACTATGCAGACAGACCACGTGCCTTAGTAAACTAACAGGTACACACTGACCCTTTAAGTCCAGTAAGATAACATTCACACAATAATACATAATGCTCTCTGTATGTCTGCATCCCCCCCCCAAAATTTACAATATACTTGTGCGTTCAGGGTCTACCAAGGATGTAGGTAGGCATACTCAGTACTGGAATAGTCCAGTTCTCTTGAGAATCCTGTGATAATGTCAACAATAAAATGCACAAACCCTGCAGAAGTGAGTACATTAATATTCACAGTATAACAGTTCACAAACAGTTCATGTGCCAAAAGAATACACTGCAATAACTACTTCTGTATGACAGTTAGTCATATAAGCAGAAAAGAAACTACATACTCACATATATCTTGTATAAGTATTTGTAGGAGTGAGTTAAACTTTACACTGATATGTCCATACTGGAAGTGGCAGCAGTCAGGTCTGAGTACAACATGCACATCACTGGCTACAAACCTAGCTTCAGATATAAGAAGTATACCAACCTTCTGAATTGACAACAGTGTCCACAGCAAACTAACATGGGCCCCACTCTGGATATCTGAAAGGGCTACGCCTACATAACCTAGCAATTTATAGCAGTGGGTTGCTATGACAGTGTGTACTGCAATTACCACACAGCAGGCTGTATGCATTTACCAAATGCTGGGCACCAATTGGTGCAGAGGGCATCACATGCACATGTGCAGATACCTATAAAAGCAGACTGTACTTGCTATCCCCACATGCAATCATTACATTGCATGACTTGTAGTCTAGCTACATCCTGGAGATGAAAAAAAAAAACATAAAAAAATTAAGTAAAGCAATATATTACTGAATTACAAAACTAAAATATTAATTAAGTAAAAAAAAAAACTTAATTAATAACCAAAGGAAATATAAGTAAAAACAAACATAACTGAAGACATTCAAAGGAGAATGTAAACAAAGTTTATAGCTTTGCACACAGACGGACCTGCAAATCACAAACAGGTATGTAACAGATATGTAGTTACCGGCAAGTAGTAGATGTTTATGAAGAGTACTGTACATACTTTGAAACATGCATATGTGGCAGCAGTTGGTATGTATGCACTGATGCAAATTCGTGTGTAGCTGTGTGCAGTGGGACATAACTGTGTAGCTCAGCATTAAATGCCAGACATCTGATCATGTTATCTATGGTCTGTACAGTACTGTGTATAATGGCTGTTTGTGGGAGTAGTGCAAACAGCTACATAAACTTGGATGTGTAGCTTAGCATTGTCAACTGCTGTACCAGGCTAGTATAGTAAGGTAGCATTTGCAGTTATATATACTTCCTGTAATATTACTGTGTGCACACATGTGCCAACTGTTCATGTTGTAGCAAGGCCCAACAGCTCATCCGTAAAGTGTACGGACTTACAACAGTGTGGACCATGTGTGTGCATGGCACACACATATGGAGAGATATATATGTGTCAGATATATCAGCATCTATACATGTGCATAGAGCAATGGACATACTGCAACTGTTTGTGAAGGGTGGACATATATATGTTGGTGAAGGTTGTTATGTGCATATTGTTATGTAGGTTGTAGTGTGTGGCAAACAAGACAGCATACAGTGCCGGTATATGACATGTGGTGTTTAAATGCTGTGGGTATGATTTCTTAGGTTTTCAGTCTTCCAGACAGGGAGTCCTGCTAAAGATACATGAGCTGTGAATACTTTCAATGCATGCTGCACAAGACTGTGCAATAGTATTACATAACTGTATCCCTCGCAAACTTTGCATAATTGATATTATGAAAGGTGGACTGTATATGTGCCTATATGTAGATCTATCTGTACACCAATGTATATCCATATGTACACTCAAGCTCAATGTTGTACATGTATTGCCATCCCTTTTGTTAGAAACCCTGTATCCATGAACTACCACATAGGTGGTTCACATGTCATCAGAAAAGGTGTGTCATCCATGGAAAAAGAGGTCAGTGTTCCACCCTACTCATCAGTCATAAAACCCATCATAGAGTACAATGGCCCTTGTGGTATGTACCTAAGAAGACATCTACAGCAACTGTAGACGGCAGCCACATACCTCACAAAGAGTATTACCAGACTCAAACAGATGCCCTATGCAGACTGTCTTACAAAGCCACAGCTACACTGTGTTGCATACCGCCTACCCAGAGGCAGCCTCTGCCTAACATACAAAGCTATGCCAAACCCACAGGTGTTGGACATGCTCCATGTAAACAGATCAAAATCCCTACAAGCTACACACTGTACTGATCTCATCCTTGTAAAGTCAGAAAGCAGAACATGCTGGAGTGGTACATTCTCATCTCAGACACATACCATACTCTGGAACTAACTACCTATCAATAGCAAAGAAAGGTCCTCATTAGCAGTCGTCATGAATAATCATGATGAATGGATGTGAGGTAGAAAATACAACCTGGAAATCACCTCTGTGGCTCTGCACATGAACTAAAATGACATGGGTGTTGAGGGTCAGGGTACCATATGGCTGGGCTTCTATAGGCCCTACAGCTAATAGCCCATTAGCTACCTAGGACCTGATACGCACGCGCATGTACATGTTGCATTAATTGCTATGTGAGGTTGACTGAGTGTGATGGTGAATGTGTAGGTGAATGTGTCAACGTTTTGTATATGTGTGATAGCCTAGTGTGAAACTGTTCATATCATGGTATGTAGTGTTCTATCTATGATCCCCACAGAAGATATGTATGCCATTGCTAGGCAGGAAAAGCAGTATGGCATACGGTGTGATGTAGTCCCATGGTGTTGACTGGAGTGTGCCATTGTAGGCTAAAGCATTACATGTATGCTTATTGATTGTTAATGCTAGTGAATATAAATCCCGTATGAACTGTAGTACTGCCTGAAGCTGTAGGCCTAAACAGCATAGTATGGTGTATAGCCACATTGCTTGGAAACACTGTTTTGTTTATTACCGGTACTCCTCACACATTACACACCTCAGGCATAAAGTTTTGTAAGTGCTGACACACAGTACTGTATGGTGCACAGGTAAAGCTCATCAGGGTTGCCATACCTTTGTGTCTTGTAGGTATGTCTGATGTGTGTGTGGGTATGCCTGTAACATGGCCTTGGTCATATGTGTGTTACAGGATATAAGTGCATGTGTAGCAACATGTATAGTGTAGTACAGCAGTATGCCACCTATATTGATGAATGTGCACATATGTTACGTAGGGGTTTGCTATCAACAAGTAGTGTGTTGTACTGGTAGTACTGTAACTGTACTTCACAATCATTTCAATGGATGACATTTTTCTGTATGCATTAGCATTATATATACCTCCTGTGGCTAGGTAGTGCATTGTGTCACATACAGTGTGCCATGTACTGTTGTATAGTCTTACATACTGGTTTCACTTTGTTGCTGTGCAGAACATGGTTTAATATATAGAATGTGCCAGGCACTGTCAGGCAGTTGTGGGCTGCGCACTGATATGTGGTATTAAAAGTGTGTATCTACTGACAGGCAATAGATTGTTATATATGGCATTTCATTGACATCTGTACTGTAGAATGTTAAGTGTGCCACATGACTTGCTGGCAATTATTGTTTTCTTGTCTTCCAGGGACATGTCTCACCACCACAACCCTGCTTATTCCCCTGAAGAGGAGGAAGTTATCATAACCAACCTACTACAACATCACGCCCTGCTGTTCTCCAGAACCAGCCATGACCAGCATGAGCGCACTGCACTGTAGCAAGATGTTTTCCATTGGGTTAATGACATAGGCATGCATAACCGGACTTATGAGCAGGTACGCCATCACTGCAGTGATTTAATTCGACATGTCCTGCAGCATGTCTCTGATGTCCGCAGACAACAGTTTGCCACAGGTGGTGGTGCAGCATTACATGAGGCCCTCATCAGAGTGGAAGAGCTGCTCCTCAACGTGGTGGCTCCTGGCCCACCACTACAACAGACATGTGTCATCATGGAGGCCGGAGTTACCCAGCATGTTGACTCGGAGCGTGCAGGTGAGATGGCATATCTGTAGACTACTGTTAGCTCGATTGTTAGAACATGCATATGTCAGATGTGTACTGTGTATTTAGAATATGTGGAGCCTGGTGTTGTGTAATACTGATAATCTGGAACATAATCTGTATGCCTGTGACTGTCAACCATTGTACTACTGTATGATTGCAAACTCACAGCAGCAATGCCATAGTTGTTGACACTGACAAACTGTCTCAAATACTTGTAGGTCCCCCTGGTGTGACAGCAAGACAGCAGACCCATGCTGGTGAGTGTTTTACATTTGATATGGCAAATAACATGTGCATGTCATAGGTGGGTTGTAGGCCATATACACATGTATAACACCTACACATAATGCATGCTCTGCATGTTTTCTGTGGGACTATGCACATCCCAGTAACATGAGTAGCTGCCTCAAACACATGCAATACACAGAGCATCCCAAACAATTGTGGTACACTGTAGTGGACATTGTATAGGCAGAGTCAATACACATGGACACAACATAAACCACTTTGTCATACACAGTACATGTTAATATGATGCACATGGCATATTTAGACACCTGCTGTAAGGTCAGACTCCAGTATCCCAAATGCCATCCACACAGCACACATACTATACCTGAGGGGTAGAGGCCTATCATGGGGTAGTGCGACACTCTTCAACACACAACACATTCATGTTAGGCAATGCTCCCTATTGAACACCTTACATACCCATGTAACAACTGCCTGTGAAATGGTTAATGTAGCCACAGTGCTACAGTTCAGGTACAGGATGATAGTTGCCAGTATGGCACACATTAGTGGCCTTGAGTGACCACATGATGCTGCCTGATGATGGCTCATGGTGCTACACTACATCAAGTTACAGTAACTACAGTACTACACATACCATTCATTGCTATACACCTGACAGCTGTGTGCATCCAGCCATGGTATGTATACCTGTGAGTGATGGTGCACAGGACATTGAAAAGCATGTAATACTTGCACAGCAATGTTGTGTCCATCTACACATTGTGTTCCAGGGTGAGGCCAATCACTGAACAACACACATGCATCAAAGACATGTATACTGTTATTAACAAGGACTCTCTACACTCGCACTGCATGCTGTTGAGCAACACACATCCTGCATGCTAACACATGTGATAGGACTCTTTGGCTTGTGATACTGTACTCCCCCATCAACCACTAATGAGTATGTTCTGGATTGCTGTTGGTGTGTGTGTGTGTGTGTGTGTGTGTGTGTGTGTGTGTATTTGTGTTCATGTGTTTATGTGTGTGTGTGTGTGTGTGTGTGTACTTTAATGAGTAGTGTATTTGTGTTCATGTGTTCATGTGTTCATGTGTGCATGTGTGCATGTGTTCATGTGTTCATGTGTGCATGTGTGCATGTGGGCATGTGTTCATGTGTGCATGTGTGCATGTGTTCATGTGTTCATGTGTTCATGTGTGCATGTGTGCATGTGTGCATGTGTTCATGTGTGCATGTTTTCATGTGTTCATGTGTGCATGTGTTCATGTGTTCATGTGTTCATGTGTGCATGTGTTCATGTGTTCATGTGTGCATGTGTGCATGTGTGCATGTGTTCATGTGTGCATCTGTGCATGTGTGCTAACATCATGTACAGATTATAAAGTGTGTTTCCTGTCTTCCTGTCACAGGTGCTGAGGTTGTGTTGGATGAGTGCAGCAGGGAACCTGAAGACACTGCCACAAATAGTGGAAATGATTATACATGTGTTGTGGCACAGGCAAGTTTGACAGGGTCTGTTGTAGGTCTGCCAATCAACAGTACACAGCTTTCCACCTCATCTGTGAGCACATTCATACTGCCAATACATCCCTCACCACCAATGGCCTTAGCTGAGGGACAACATACAGTAGGCATTGACCAGGATAGTGTGATATCTATGGCACATGCATCCCCAAACAGCAGCCATAGCCAGATTCCTGGAGCAGTACCACATAGGCAGATGTCCAGGGGTTCTTGTGGGAGCACTGCTGGTCATAATGCCCCTGGCAGACATGCCCCCACAGGTCTTACAACCTCAGGTATGTTCCGGGCTGTAATGCAGGCACAGGCATGTATGGAACGATACACCAGACAGGGACTAAGGGCACAGAGGGCCCATAACACCGCTATCAATGACAGTATCTGTGACCTTGCCAGTGCCATCAGTAATTACACCGAGGTCATTGATAGACGTTGGGGGGAGACATTAGATGTCCTCCGCAATGTCATGTCCATGTGCCAGGACAGTGCAGGATGGCTGAGACGTCGACATGGACGTATGCCAGCAACATTATTGGCTGGCAGTCATTGCGGACGACACACAAGTCACACCCGCTCCCATAGTGACAGTACCAGCCCCAGCAATGTTGTGGCTGGGCTGTCAATTGACCACCATAGAAGACCACATGCATGTGGCTCTGGGCAGTCCCAGAAGGGACATGGGTCCAGTCGACATCTTTCTGCCTCTGATGATAGTACCCAGCCTGGCTTAGTACCCGATACTGTCTGTGGCACCCCTTCCAGGAGCAGGTACTGTGGCCGTGGCCAGAGACGGTGATCTGTACAGCCTGGCAGGTACAGTCTGTGGCTGTCCCACAACCTACCGTATATGACAGCCACATGGTGGAACTGTGTGCATGCAGACACACACATATAAACCAAACACCTAGGGCTAACACATACACACACATATTACATCAACATTGACCCATGCTGTACTGTTGTCCCTCACACGCACACACACACACACACACACACACACACACACACACACACACACATACATGTTGATTGGATGGGTCAGTGTCAGGCTATGGCAAACCAACAACAAACCCTGTGCATATGATGATACTGTCCCACCTCCTGTCATTTGTCACATTGATGCAGGAACAGGCTAACATGGTGCTAATGCACAGGGTAACTTTACAGCAGTGTATCAATGTTAGCATGTTGTCAACAGTGGAGTGTAATGATATCCTTGTAGGTATATTTGAGCAAGCATGATGCATTAAAGCTATGATTATCACTGTAGTATTGTTTACACCAGTGTTACTTCCAAAAATGTATTGTCCGTCCATGTGCCACTTAGCTGATGTGTGTAGTTTTGCCAGCATGTGTTGGTGAGTGGACAGTATGTGTGTGATGTGTGCAGTACAGTTTGCAGGTGTACATTTCTGAACATGGTGGAGGTGCACTATCTGCATGTACGTGCATAGTGGACACATGGGAAGGGTGGCATGCCCTGTAATACACAGTGTTAACACTTCATCGTTTCTATTGGTGGCCAGTATGCATTTTACTACACATATGCTTTAACTTGGGTACACATGTGTGTATGATATGGTTTGACACTTGGCTGTGGGTGATACTGTTACTATCTGTCATTGGTTTGCATTCTGGTAGTATACACAACCTCAACAGCCTGACTATAACCAATCGTTAGATGATGTCTTGACAACTGACACACAGATGTAGGAAACTCAGTAGCATTTGGATCCTTCAGGTACTATACTATACCAGTAACCAGTGGTATTGCCGCCACACATTCCTGGGACCAATCCTGTTTGGCTTATAGCCCTCTTAGGTACAAACAAACACACTAGGGATATGTCCGTCCACATCTGGAAATGCATACAGTGGCCTGCAATGCATTCTCCGGATGTGACACATCCTCCTCAAGGGTATCATACAGAGAGGTACCTGTTGTCCAACCCATGCTGTAATGCTATAAGCCAACTATAGCATAGTCATCCACATTTACTAAACATAGTATCCTGACAGCACCACATAGGTAGTAGCACCCAACATGTAGAACGGGTAGCGATCTGTACATACAGCCAAGTGTTATATCATCTGTCCTTTGGTATTCACATTTCCAAAGATATTCTGATGTCCCTCGGTGTATCACATAAGCAATAAGGTGTCTGTATGCATATTCACAAAGTTGTTGTACACCTATAATGACTGTCCATTATTGACAGAAACTTTGTTGTGTTTGAACATGTCTGACATACCCCAGGCATGAACCCTCACTCACACTATTCTATGGAAACTGTCATGGGTGTGTGTGACACAGCTGACCTAGGCCACAGATCACTACAGTGGCTGGCCTTGTCACAAACATACATGTGTGACCTAAGGTCTGGGAAGCAGCAGCACAATCTGTCAAAGGTAACAGATGTATTCATGTAGACAGCAGGCTTCACACCTTTGAATTAATTGAGGTCACTTGTACATATATGTATATGCCACACAGATACCTGAAGTGTGCAATGCACATACAGTTGTTATACTGATATGTCATACAGTAGTAAAAGCAAAACCTACAGCACATTAACCAACAGTGTCACACACACACACTCAGCAATTGCTGGATTCAAACCCCTACCTAACTATGTTCTGATTCTAGTAAAGTATGCATTAACACAACGCACTATATGCTTTGCTGGGTGTTTTAATTTCCACTGCTATATTTGTAGGATGCTGACAAAATCAGATATGCCAAAGTTGAATATACCACTTTTCAGGTAGTTTCCTATTCTCCAAAAAGGTCACTCCTCTCAAAGAAAATCACACACAAACACACACACTCAGCAATTGCAGGATTCAAACCCCTACCTGGCTATGTTTTGATACTAGTGAAGTATGCATCAACAGGACGTGCTAGATGCTTTACTGGGGATTTTTATTTCCACTGCTATATTTGTAGGATGCTGACATCATCAGACTTGCCAAAGATGAATATACCACCTTTCAGGTGGTTTCCTAGTCCTCAAAAAGGGCACTCCTCTCAAAGGAAATTACACACAAACACACACTCAGCAATTGCAGGATTCAAATCCCTACCTAACTATGGTTATGATATTAGTGAAGTATGCATCACCATGACGCACTATATGCTTTATTGGGGGTTTTCATTTCCACTGCTATATTTGTAGGATACTGACATCATCAGACTTGCCAAAGATGAATATACCACCTTTCAGGTAGTTTCCTAGTCTCCAAAAAGGGCACTCCTCTCAAAGGAAATCACACACCAACATACACCCCCCCACCAACCACACACAAACACACACACACACACACACACACACACACACACACACACACACACACACACACACACCAATTGCAGGATTCCAATCCCTACCTAACTATGTTATGATACTAGAGTGGTACGCATTAACATGATGCACTATATGCTTTACTGGGGGTTTTAATTTCTACTGATATATTTATAAGATGCTGACATCATCAGACTACACATGGTAATGTGTGTGCACTTTGTCTTATGCAATCACGGGACTGAGCCATGGGGGACAGCAGGTGTTACCAGCTTGAACAGGACTCCACAATTCTTACCTCATGTAATGTATCTGTGTCCCAGTTGGCAATCCATCAGATGACAATACATATTTATGCACAGGTTGTTGATGTTGTGGATACCACATGTGTCTAGGATGTTGGAAAAGGCCTATTCAAGATATATGTGGCATGTGTGTAGCTCATTTCATTGATGTATGTCCTGGGTGACTGCCTTGTAAACAGTCTAGCAGGTTTGGGAACCATGATCTGCCCATGACCAAACCAAAGTGTCTCACTATGTTAAAGGAGTTTAACATAGCGAGACAGCTTTAAAAAAAGCAACAGAGAATCTCCGTTGCTTTTTTTAAAGCTGTCTCTCTATGTTAAACCCATTTAACATAGCAAGACACCTTTAAAAAAAGCAACGGAGATAGGAAGATCTCCATTACTTTTTTAAAGCTCTCTCTCTATGTTAAACTTGTTTAACATAGTGAAACAGGTTGTAAAAATCAAGGGAGATCTTACGTTCTCCATTGCTGTAAAAAAAAAGAGTTATACTAATGGAAAAAGTCCGGGCGACCGGACCTTTTTCCATTACTATAACTTTGATTTACAATGTGCACGCTGACCAATCAGTGTGCACGTTTTGGAATATTAATGGGGGGTTGTTGTATAATGACAAATAAATAACTTCTCTTTTCCACTCTCTCATTTCACAACTACACTAACTCCTCTATCCTTCCCCTTCACCTACCATTTACTCCTTCCACACTTTGCCCTCCCCTTTTTCCTCTCTAAAAATACAGTACTTGTACATACTATGAATACTTTAACTAGTGTTACTGTTTTTGCAGTGCCTTATATTTAGTGTACTATTTGTTTATTGAATTGTATGTTAAAATTTCCAAGGCTGATGCTGACAATGGTGAATATGGATTAGTGCTTTACCCCAGTTAACACAGAATAAATAAAAATATACAAATTCTAGCAACTGTCACAATCTAAGGTACCTCAGCATAATAACTTAGATATTAATGTTTTTTTAACTACTGAAGGAAACCAGCTACCTGAGTATAATAACCAAGCTATTACAGGTCTTTAACTACTGAAGGAAACTATCACAGAGATATGTTTTATTTATTTATTTGTTGAATGGGTTAATCATCAGGCACAGGTGTGGCATTTTAAAGACTGTACAGGACCTTTGTCTAGTTGTTAGTTCAGAGTCACTCGCTATGCAAATGGATGTTGAGGAAATTAAATACAGAGCATATGTTAGTGGCACTTCATAGTCTTAACACTCTTATATTTATTCATTTTCTCTTATCTACTACGTCATTTTCAGGGTCACAATAGCCAAATCCTATCCTGAAAGCAACACGTATAAGACGTAGAATACATTTTGGATAGTATGACAGCATTATCATATAATGTTCTCACAAACACAAGTGATGGCAATTTATAGGATCACAAGCCCACTTACTGGTGTGTCTTTGTGATGTGGAAAGACACTGGATATATCATAAACCCCATGTGCTATGGACAAGATATGCATACTATATACTGAAGTTACCCTTTCCATATACTTAGAGAACAAAGAGATGTGAGGTAGAATTGTTGACTGCTGCATCACAGTCTTACATTAGGGGACATTTAAATGAATTGTTAAAGGGAAATTAGTCATATTCACATATCATTACATAAATGAGAACTTTCTTGGAAGTCACTGATGGATTTCATCTATTTAAATCTCTGTACTTGAATATAATGTCAAGCATGACTCAGTCATTTAATTTTGTGTCCTCTTGGCAATCTGTAGAAATTGTGCAGCTAAAGCAGACCAGGTAGTGCAAATATATAATAAAACCTGTCACTGTTATTACTAGATATGCATACCTGTTCTCACTGTGTCATGTAAATGTTTACTTCGGATAGACAAATCAAAAACATGTCAGCATCTTTATCTCTGCCCAGAGGACGGGGTGCATCAACAAATAATGAATAATCTTTTTCTCTTACCGTTGTTATTAGCTGTATGACAACCATTTTAGAAGACATTGTCCAGCGCAGCAAGTAATGGAAAAATACTAGTTCATCTGAGGACATAACTAGAATGACTTGGAAACTTCTTGAAGGCTGTTTTTCTTTACACACCCTTTGCCCCAAGCAATAGCATGGCACATTTCAAATAGACGTGCCAAGCACAATCTTTTTTTTTGTAGTACTTAATTAATACTGATACTTTGTTGTATTTTTCTTGTACGTGACTATTTTTGTAGTGCTCTGATAGTGAATGAACACAAGGGGTTGATGAACGAGCCATTAATGTGATTCCTTTTTAGAACCGTGAAATATATGTTGTTAGTTTCAAGACCACTGTAAATATATTTCATGTTCCCGAATGCTGGAATGATCATTTTCCTTGATTTTAAAAGCTGTTGATTGTTAATATTTAAGAACAGGATTGGTGTTATTTCTTGATTATTTTATCAGACATTCTTTTGCCGATCCAGGGCTGAACAGTTTTAGAAATGTTGTGTGTGTGTGTGTGTGTGTGTGTGTGTGTGTGTGTGTGTGTGTGTGTGTGTGTGTGTGTGTGTGTGTGTGTGTGTGTAAAATGCACGCACATGCACACTTTTTTTTTTCAAGAGGATAGCAAAGATTGTTATTGTGCAAATGTTTGTTTCCAATTTATACTCATGTCAGAGAACTAAAGGTGGATCTTGTACTAAATAAAGACAACCCCTGGGGATTCAGAATAAGCCCCACTGCTCGTGGTAACAGCTGCGACCAGAAATGGCTGTTTACATGATGTGCTTCAAAGACATGTTAGCTGCACTGAAAAATAACCTCATTATCGCTTAATATGTCTCTGAACTACCCTTAAGCACCAGGAGTACAAATCAACACTTTCATATGGTAGTTAACACTGGCAGGCCATGCATTGGAACCCTTTTCATTCACTGTCCCACACAGATACACACATTTAAATACACCCCCCCCACCCATACCTCATATCTGTCCCTGATTAACATTCCTGATGTCACTTCTTATTTTTCCCTGCCTTTGTAAATCACAGATTGTTGCAATCAGTCAATAATGGCAGACATTAGAGGTTCATTCTCCATAGTATTTGTAAACTGCATAGTGATTCTAGACATATTTCTCTGTTAACCTTATAAACAAGCATACAGTGCCCCTCCCACCTTTGTCCAAAAGCTTCCTCCATGTGGACACAAGACAACCCCATCCCTCTCAACTGTCCCTGATTTTACCGGACGTTCCTACTGTTATCTCCTATACCTGCCCTTTGTAACTCAGAGGCCATTGCAATTAGTGAAATCATACTTCTTATATGTAAAAAAAAAAAAAAAGTCTCCTATTTTATGAACTAGGGATTCGGGAATTGAAACTTCCCCACTTTTACTTCATTTTTTTGAAGACACTTCAGTAATATTTTTAAGTACCCCTGGTCTGTCATCACATAGAGTACTATGATGCTGTCTGTTAGTGCCAAAGTTACAGGGTTTGAATCTTTTTAAGTGCCTGTACAGCATGCCAAATAGAGTATCCTTGTTTCCTAGCATTCCCCCATCCCTGCATTTTTCATGCTGCAACACTTTGTTCTGTTAACGTTTAACATGCCCTTAAGGTATGATGGAAAGATTTATCTGCCTTGTCTACTGCCCCCTCCCCCAACCCTTTGTGCTGCAAAACTTTTTTTATTTGATTTTATTTTTTTAAAGTGCCTTTAAGGCATAAAGTAAGAGCTACCCATGGTGCCTAGTGTTCCCTACTCCCCAGTATTTGAGGATTTACTTATTAGTGTACAAGAAAATAATGTGATGGTTCACCTGAATACACACACACACACACACACACACACACACACAC